>NC_139249.1:1498737-1538737 GCF_977018435.1 Lepisma saccharinum
TCAGCACTGTCTTCAATACAAAACATGATTTATTCCCAGCTCGAATCATTGCTATGAATTATTTTCCGGCACAAAGTTCTGTAGACCAGTATAAGATCGTATTTGCAATGAAGCACGCATATTATCTCACTTTTTGAATTCATTATCCTCCAAGGAGATTAGAATCAACTGTTTATAATCAGTACGGATCTCAATATTCCCGGATGCACCTAATCTCCTTCCATAGACATTTAAGAATGGTAACAGAATACTTGATTTGAATATCTGTACTAGAATATACGAGATGGGTATAGCCTATTTCCTTTTTATAAGTTTCGTACATTATCCAAGTTCTTAGAATCCACAAGAAAGGATTTGTGCAACGGCTATAGAAGTGAGTATGCGAACTACAATTTACAATGGATCGACATGTGGACAACATTAGAATTGCGTTTTGCTGAAAAGAGAGTTTGTCGTTGTTTTGAAATTGAAATTCCCCAAAAATTTCACCAATTCGTCCGAATTACTACCTTTCTATTGAACCAAGATCTGGCCCGTCGAGTACCGACTCCTGAATGCGACGTGGTAACAATTCGTTGTACAGGGAATGAATTTGAACCAAAACTGGGGACAAAAAGGGCTATTAGGTGCATTATGGGTGTGTCTGATATGGTTACATGCAACCCTTTTTTATTCAACTAAAAATAATGACTCTACCTGCAATATATATTTACCAGTGCCTGATGTATGTAAATGAAAATATCAGAGCCTTTCCTGTGCACTCAGAGGTTCATAACTATAATACTTGGAAAAAGTATAATATTGACACACCCCATATTAGACTTGGTAAAACAAAAGACAGTTACAAATATAATGCTCAGACACTTTACAATCGGTTACTCCTAAGCATTAGGCAGTTGAACATGAATGGATTTCGGAAAACTATTCAAAATTTTCTAACAGAAAGTTGTATTTATAATGTAACTGAGCTTGAAGAAGCTAATCTTTTTTGGGCCTTTAGATACTTAAGTAAATTATACCTATACCTAACAACACTGTATACTGGGATAGCATTATCATTACCTTACACTAAATAGAATTGTGTTACAGTGAAAGGCATTTGGGTACTGTGTAATAGCCAGGATGTGTAATCATAACATGTGTAAACTGTAAAGAATAAGGACTTGTATGTAAACTGTTTTTTTATTGTAATATATGCTTGAACATGTACAGTAGTGTAATGTTTTTAAAACACTGTATTCAATTTAAACCTTACTTATAACAATATTGGAATGTAAACTGTGACGAAGTCTGTTGCAACGTGTAGTTGCCTAATGACGAATAAATTATTTTGATTTGATTATTATAAGCCAAGATGTGTTGAAAACCGGGAATGACGTGACATGATTATTTTTAATCAAAGATTTCTTCCTAGATTGGGGGAATGATTTGTGATGGATTTACGTTTCGTAGGGATTGTAAGTAGATTGAACGCCGGCGTGCCTGCAAAGAATAAACCGGTTGCTTCTATTTAAAAAGTGTAAGTCTGGTCAGGCAGTGCGTTCTTTTGAAAATCTCCTGGCAGTTCTTTCCTTTGCTTTCAAAAATGCTGAACGGAAGTAAGGCAGAAAGGGGGGGGGGGGGGAGACTGGAAAGAATGAGAAAGTTAAAAAATAGCTACAGCGTCTCTCTGAGTCTGTCGCAAATAGAAGAGCATTTCCCTCCCCCCTCTCCTTCCGGAGCATCGCGGGAGCTTCACGTGTTGACGTCATGCACGTGAGTTGGCTGTGACGTCATGTAGTTGGCACGTGTATCTAGTAGGTGGCAGCCTTTCAAACAGGTAAGGCAGTGCATCTAAATTGCGCTTCTGATTGGGGTGGGTTTTCTTGTTCTGCGTGGTGTGCGAATTGACAGTTTTGTTTTAGAATGAGTAAGTGCTATCAATTTCTGGATCCAAGAAAACTCAGGAAATCCATGAACTTTTTTGATTGGGTGGACAAATTACTATCACTAACATGTATGCCATTTTCGGGTCCTCATGTGTAGTTTATCTCTCCCCTCTCTTGCTCCCTGTCTTTTTGGGGGTTATGCCCTCTCCCCCTCCCGCGGTCATGAACAATTTATGCACGGGCCTTTTGGGATCCCTCTACTTTTGATTCCCGGTCCTTTCGGGCCCTGTCTTTTCGACTTTTGTGTGACACACACACACACACACAAGAGAAAATGCGAAAAAAGAGAACGAGAGAGAGTAAATGGAAAATATAAGAAAAGAACAGGAAAATCGGAAGAGGTTAAAAATAAACATGAAAAGACAGGGCACAAGAGAAGAGAAAAGCTCTCTCTGTATAAGAAATGGTAAAATACCTGTACCGAGGAGCGAACCCAGGAGCCCGTAATATGCAGTAACGCAAATCTTAGGCCTTCAAAAACTAGTTTGCATGTAGAGTAAAGAAAACAACATTACCCGGTTGAGTCACTTAGTGTTTCGGATCCGGTCTCGATTAGCCTACCCGTGCATAAAGTTGGCTTTATAAAAGATCAAACTCGTGAATCAACACCATAAATTGACTCCATCTCACCTTAAGTGGATGTTGTGGCCAGTGGCGCGCCCAGTATTCCTGAAAAAGAACGTCAAATGTAGGAAAATATGGCAAAAATGAGGACTGCCTACTAAACAAAAAAGTATACGTAACCCCCTTTCAAGGATCCTTGGCACGCCACTGATTGTGGCACACAACATTATCAAGTTATTGCTTCAAGAGCTATTGAAACTGCTCTGTTCAGCTTTGGAACAAACCACAATAAGTAAAAAGGACGTTATGAGGTATTTTCAGAGCAATACTCATCCAGTACTTTAATTCAACATTTCGTCACAATTTTGTGTTTGTACTGCACATGTCATTTATGGGTGCGTTTTGTGCCTACCCAACTGTAAAAACCTCAGCACTCGGTCACTGCTATATTGACTTTGAGAATCCCATCCGGTTAGGAGATCTGATTTATGAAAAAAAATGGCGTTGAGCTTGTGTTCGGCTACGAGGTTTTTCGGATCGTGATTGTGTTATCCGGTTTTTATTTCGTAGTTATTACGTGTTTGACTATAAAATACCTCTTGTGAGGTATTCGAAGTGAAAATTAATTTGGATTTATTAACTTAGTGTGTGTATTTGTGTAAATAAGAGTATAGTAGTGGTAACGATAAACTGACTCACCTGAACGCTATTAATCAATGTAATGGGGGAAGAAGCAACCCTATGTGCTGCTGATACCCTATTAGCATTAAGCGGTGGTGAAACTCCCGTCTTTCTACAGACTAACATATCAAGAGTGAATGACGAGGATGCTATCATGAAAGGGGTGGAAGAAAAACATCGTGCACAAAAGAGATCGGCGGATTCAGCATCATCTGCTCAACCAGATAAAATCATCCGATCGAACGAGAATGAAAACTCTCCATCACGACAGTACACATATGACAATGCACAATCAGGTCCATATATAGTACTGTTAGAGGGAACAGGAAAAAATATAGGAAAAATGTCCGGTGGCAGTTTAGGGAATAAATTTCGAAAGGCAGGACTAGACATAGAACTGATCGAACAGTGTGGTAAAAATAGAGTCCGTGTGACTTTTCCAAATGCAAAAGCTGCAAATGCTTTCACACAAAACGAAATGTATCCTAAGGATTTACAGGTTCGAGCTAGAATTCCTCAAGCTCTTGTACAGCGAGACGGTCTTATTTTCGGAGTTGGCATAGATATCAGTGTACAAGACATTATGGATGGAGTGCAATCGGCGATCCCAGTCATCAGTGCGAGGCGTATGCAGAAGAAAGTATGGAATAATACGGGTTCTTTCGATCTGAGAGACACAAAATTAATATGCCTAACCTTTCAGGGTAATGTCTTACCTGAAAGAATACTAGTAAACAGCGAAATTTTCGAGGTCCGGCCTAGAACGAGGTCTGTCTTACAATGTCAAAACTGTTTCCGTTATGCGCACCAAAGTAAGAACTGCCGTTCAAAAGCAATCTGCGTCAACTGTGGAAAAGAAAAACATGGAGATTCCTGCACGGAAGTTCCTATTTGTGTCATATGTCGAGGTAATCATAGAGCTACATCCCCAGATTGCCCTCAACGACAAATAGAACAGCAAATACAGACGCGGATGGCGGAGGAAAACTTATCTTATTTTGAAGCTAAGGCAAAAATATTGGGGACATATAAACCACCTCTAACCAGAAGAGACATTTTGGCACCTCCATTAACTGCTAAACAATTTCCACCGCTCCCCTCTCACGCTGAGGTCATCCAAAGTACAATGGCACGTCCATTAATATCTGTGACAACTAGAGAGTCAATAACTCCTAAAATAGTTACATCCTCGCAACCCTCAATGCGAAAACAGAAAAATCACACGAGTGTGAGCAAAGATGGGCTGCACTCACGTAGAAGTAATACGCGGACACGAGAAACTCCAAAACCACCCAAAGAGCTATTTTATGAATCTTCATCACTTGACAGTTTATCCGAAGACGAGGAGATTACGCCATCACCCCCAATTGGACGAAATGCGCAACCCCAGTCTGGATCCAATCACATTGAGCAACATCCACATGAGCATAGATCATCAAATAGACAGATCATTTCAAATCCTCCGGCGGAAAATCTTCAGGCACTGTATAAATCGTTAATGCAAACTTTGCCAGAGCTGTGGTCGGCACTAATAAATATATCAGAACTTAGAAGACAACAACCACTACTTAAACATATTCATGAGCTAACAGGGAATCTCTTGACTGTTTTACAAAACTTAATTTCATAAATCCAGGAATCAAAGGGGAAAAAATTAATAGTATAATGTACGGAATGGAATTTTTAATTCAGTGGAATATAAATAGTTTTTCCGCACGTAAAATCGAATTAAATAAACTAATTGAGGAATCCCATCCTTTAATTCTCTGTTTACAAGAGACTAAAGGAAAGCAATACGAGAATTACAATCTAAAATATTATAATACTATAGGTCCGCCATTTCAACACAATGAAAGAGGTGTGAGCATACACATTCATGAGAGCGTGGCCCACCAAACTCTTTTTTTATACCCAAAAATTAATATAGTAAACAGATATCATGTAGAAATCATAGCAGTGCGCATAAAAATTCAAAAATTTTATTTCAGTATTATTAATGTTTACATACCTTCGAATTCGTTATCTCAAAAAATACAACTACAAGATTTTCAAGGTATTCTGGACAATATTCCAGGCCCTTATATTTGTGTAGGAGATTTTAACGGGCATCATCCAATGTGGGGCGGTTCACGATCAGATCATTTAGGCCAGATTTTAGTGGACTGGATAGAACATAATAATTTTATCATACTTAATGATGGTTCGATAACACATATTCCTCGATCCGGAAATAATCCTTCTGTGATAGATCTAACCATAGTGTCTGATGAAATTTTCCCCCAACTTACCTGGTTAGTGGATGAGGATATGCGTGGAAGTGATCACTTACCCATACATGTTCAAGGAAGATTTATGTATAATGTACAGATCCCGCGAAATGCACCTCTCCTTAGACGCTGGAAAACTAACCTTATTGATTGGTCACTGTATTCCACAACAATCGACTCCTTGATATTATCAGAAAATTTACGATCTAATACTGATATCTCGTATTCTCAATTTATACAACTAATTACAAAAACTCTGGATATCGTAGGTATACGTTCAAAAGGGCAAAATACACATAGATTCCCACAATTATATTGGTGGACACCAGAATGCGAGACTGCTAAACAGAATCGTAAACGTGATGAGAAAACATTTGCTAGCAGACCCACAATTACCCACAAGATTGCCTGGAAGAGAAGTCAGGCTCTTGCTAAAAAAGCTTTCAAAAAAGCCAAAAAAATAGCCTGGATAAATTATTGTAACTCTCTAGGAAATGCTGAACCTATAAAACTCGTCTGGAAAAAATTTAATTCTTTAAGACACCCGAAACTAAGCAGGAAACAGACAATTGATGTAAGCTGGCAAAATGAATTTCTTTCCATGATTGCGCCTCCTTCAGTAAATATAGAATATCAACCTCCTCTGGTTCCACAACAAATTTTTACAAGAGAGTTTCCAGCTGTGACTGTCATAGAATTACATAATATACTACAGAGAGTTAAAAATTCAGCACCAGGAATGGATGGAATTCCATACCAAGCTATAAAGAGCTTACCTAAAAGGGGATTTGATATTTTAGTCGCTATATACAATAAAACATATACCGGGGGTAGTATACCTTCAGAATGGAAAACACATGTAGTAATTCCTATATTAAAGTCGAATAAACCACCATCAAATGCCCGTTCCTACAGACCAATAGTTCTAATTTCAGTATTGGAAAAATTATTCGAACGCACGCTACAAAAACGTCTTATGTGGACTTTAGAAAAACAACGATTCTTTCCCCCTACGCAAATTGGTTTCAGATTACAACATAGTAGTCAAGATGCCATTGCAATTCTCAACGCTGTAATTCAAAATAACATTGTTATGAATTCCTATTGTTATAGTTTATTTATCGATGTGGAAAAAGCCTATGATGCTGTACCACTGATGCAACTTTGTCAATTACTAGAAAGAATAGATATATCTCCTATGATTCCCAGATTAATTTGGAATTTATATGCTGATCGAAAAATTTTTGCCTGGTTTCAAAATTCTATCCAGGGGCCTAGATTCACAACTACAGGAATTCCACAAGGAGCTCCACTCAGTCCTATACTATTTAATATATATACACAGTCTCTACACAATGAACAATTGGAGGATTTTGAACTTATTCAGTATGCAGATGATTTCTGTTTTTACAGAATTACTCCACAAACAACACAGGGATTAACAGACATGACACGTTTAATACATAAACTTCAAGTATGGTTTTATGAAGTAGGTTTATCTTTCAACCTTAATAAATCTCAAATTATGATTTTTAATTCTCGTAACCAAAATGTATTTCCTAATAATATTAATCATATTTCTGACATCCCAGTGGTATCTACATGTAAATATTTAGGAATTCATTTCGATCGTAAAAATAATTGGAAACTGCATATAGATTATTTAATAAATAGAGGGAAATCTGTCCTAAACATTCTTCGTGGATTGGCAACTACTAAGTGGGGTAGTCAACCCACAATTATGTTACTATTTTACAGAAACTGCTTTCGCTCCTTATTTGAGTATGCGGCTTTCAGTTACGGTGGTGCGTCCTCAAAACAGTTACAAAAAATTGATGTACTACAACGCAAAGCATTACGAATTTGCTCTGGATTGATGAATTCTAGTCCAAACGTAAGTGTTTATATGGAAAATAGAGAGATGGCTCTATCCCATCGCCGCAAACAATTAACAAATAAATTTCTTTTTCAAACCTGGGAGAATCATAATCACCCATTTAATTTGCTATTTGAAACACAAAAACAGTGGGCATTTATGAATGTTATAGATCCGATCAACCCGAAATTTTATTTTCTTCATTGTTATTGTATGGATCCTGACGCGTACCAAAATTCTTTCACATATCATTCACCTCCAGTATATAAATTAGATTTGCCTCTTTATGCTCAAGCTAACGTCCAATTTTTAGATCATGGTCAGCACGCTCGGTATAGAGAAATATGGCCAGATTTAATTTTCATATATACTGATGGCTCCAAAAAATTTCAGGATGTAGGTTGTGCGTTTTATATTCCTGAAATGAATCAACACGAAATATTTAGGTTACCAGCAGACACTACAATTTTTACAGCAGAATGTTATGCTATTTACCGTGCATTAAATTATTCCATACAAAATAACTATAAAAAAATACTCATTCTAACAGATGCGTTAAGTGTATTACAGGCACTAACATCATCATATCCTCAACTATGTCGTCAATCTATTTTCATTATATTGATTATACAATTAACCCAACAAGCACAATCCAAAAATATTACTGTTCAGTTTACATATGTCAAGGCACATCATATTAACCAGAGTAATATTATGGCAGATATGTACGCTAAGAGAGCAAGGGATTTACCTCAAATATCTTTCATCAGACTTCCTTATACAGATCTATTACCTAGAGTTAAAATTAAAGTAAAAAATCACTGGAAAATTTGGTGCAAGGAACAATTGACGATGGTAGGTCATACATATAGATGGCTAGCGGAATTTGATGCAAGCCAACCATGGTTCCACAGATGTCCTCTTCCAAGACAGGTTATAGTTTTTATTAATAGATTGCGAACTGGTCACGTACGTACACCAGCACATTTAGCGAAAATAGGTATTATACATCAACAAAATTGTACATGTGGTAAAGATAATCCAGATGCCCAACATTTATTTTTGGAATGTGATCAATTCTCTCACCAACGAAATATATTATATAAAAATCTAATAAGATTAAAAATTCCATTCCCTATATCTTTACTTTCTCTTTTATCTGATTTATCAATACCAATTATTTGGATTTTATATGGATACGCTCGAAAATGTCAAATCGCATTATAAAAACATAGAATGTAAAAGTGTAAAAATTGAAGATTGATTAGTGTCATCTGTTGTGTATTGTAAGGAAAAGTTGTGTAACAGAAATCCCATACCACAGACTACTGCTGTCCCATAGTACAAATACAGAAACATTGGCCAAAGTCGACAGTGTTTTGTCTGACAGGGTCAGAAGAAGAAGAAGAAGGTTAGGAGATCCATTAACAAATGAATGTAGTACAGTCTTGGACACAGCTGGCTTGTAACGACCCTATTGAAGAAGCAGTGAAGCAAGCCATCCATGTTTGACCACCAAGCGCCTTGTGACTAGACAACCCAAACAGCATTGCAATTTTGCGGCTTGTATACCAGTCACGGGTATACATCTCTGTAAATTGAGTAGTGATGCCAAAGAGAAATACGAGATGAAGATTGTCGATCGTAATGTCTCGTGTTCTCGACATAGAATAATACTCGGTCCACGTTACATTCCATTATTTAATGTTGTTTGGGAATGAACCTGACGGACTAGCTTTATATTTTCAATCCTTGCATTACAGTAAATTCCATATTTTACAATTATATTAATGCTTTGAACGAAAATAATGCCCAGAAAAACATCGAACACACGTTCACACCATTCTTCTCACACACATGCACGTGAAAACAAACACACAAAGCTAAGTTTTAACTTCCAAGTGAATGTCCAAATAACAGTAAATGGAGAAGCACGATGTGCGAAACATGGGATTTTTCACAGAAAGAATGCGTCTATTTGTGACATACGTGGTTTCTATTAATAGACAATGAAACAATTATGAGAGAAATTAACAGGCATTTTCGTCTTCAGGTGCTGAGGACGGAAACAGACTGACTGGAAAAAAGAAAGCATGGTGCTATTGATAGGCTGTTGGTTAGCGTACAGAGCTTTCATCAGTGAGGTCTAGGTTCGATCCCCACCAAGGACATTTATTTTTATTCTTTTCTATTAGTGAAGAAGTATGTAATATTGTTTTCTAGGCATTTTGACGAAAGGATACGCATCAAATTTGTTCGTTTAATCTGTATTTTCATTCTTCTAATAAGTTCTCTATCGCAATGGGATATAGAGATTCTCTATCTAGGCGATGGATATCATCTTCTCAATGGTTACGTAGCTGCGATTCTCCAGTCCCTTACACCCACTTGTCTTATTTATTTACTTCATTTCATATCTAACGAAAACACACAGATATAGTTAGAACAAGAAACACACCTCGCGTCGAAGGTTCCAGACTCGAGTTCTGGCTTTTTTTTTTGCGAGGGTGATTATTCTTTTGTGTTTGTTTATCATCTTTGTCAAAAAATTATTCCTCATTATTGCCGTGATTAACCTAGGGAGAGACCAAAGCGACTGAAATAACAAAAGTACAGAAAATGCAAGACACATCTGCCTAGGCATGTTATACCTTGGGAATTAGCAATCTGAAAATTAACTTGCGTTTCAGTCGACTACTTGCGAAAGAATTTCGTGTTGTCTCGTTTGGAGTGTTGGTTATCGTGTCGGACTAGCATGCGGGCAACCCGAGTTCGAGCCCAGCGGAAGGCAAGTTTTTTTTTTTTGTTGTCTAATTTCATCCAACCTTATTTATAATACTGAGGTTTCTGCAAAACCTTTTGAATTGCATGCCACTTCGTATGTTGGTAATCTGAAAGCATCAAAGATGAAAATTTGATGATTCGAAGCGACGATGTATTTGTGTATGTGTTGAAAAAACGCAGTTATTTATTAGCGAAAAACATGCAGCCACGTGATCATTGAGAACGCTTCCTAGTTGTCAGTGTTAATATGGCAGTAACTACAGTCTGTCAACAAACACCAACTTTCACGTTTCCCGTAAAATGATTACCTTTCCACGTTTCAAAATCATGAGTGCTGTCTAAAGCAATACTTTGATACTTGCGTTTGCATGTTCGAATCTAAAGTAATACGAAACTTTTTTCCCAACAAATGACATTCAAACCATTAATAACTGTTTGAAATGTGATACTGATATCATATATGGAAAGAATAAAAATGGAGAATTTCGCTTAATACAACTTATAAATAGGGAGCGGAAGTTGATGAAATGTCATCTTTTTTCTGACATCTCGGACGCGATGCCCATTATATAATATACACAATATTACACTTCATCTAGAACCCAAAAAAGGTAATTTTAAAGTGCATTTTTTTGCATTTGTTGCCATTTGTCAGGTTTTAGGTCATTTTCCCGGATTTTCGGCATTTACCCGTCATTTTTTGCAATATTCGGTATATTGTTTCATCATATTTTGTCACTTCTTTAATTTTGGTAATATTCTTGAATCTTTTCATCAAGGTATATATATCTCGCAGGATTGCAATTTACGAGGAAAAGAAATGCTGAACTGGTGACAGACTTTGTTGTGTCGGGGGAAACCACCAGGTGCCCGTCTGGGGCAACTCAGATTTAAGATCAAATAAGGAGAGGCTTGAAATACCATAGCTAGACCCCGTTTGCACTGAAAATCCTCGTTGCATATTTTAATTGAATGTGCATGTGCTATCATTTGGTGCCTTTTTTTAAAAGAAAGATTGCATTTTGTTTAATTTTATTTTCATTTCAATTTTTAAACTGAAACTAACAAATTTGATGGTCATTTCTTGAATTTAACGTCATTGTTTCCCCATTTTTTAGGATATTCTATAGGTCATATACCTATATTTTTAGGTCATCAACTTCCGCTGCCTACTTATAAATATATTAAATTATGTGGATACCTGATGTGAAACGTACGATGCACGATCAGAGAGCCTGAATGTTGCATTGAAAACTGCAGAGAACAATGACTGACTTATGAACAGTGAAAGGTTTTTCCATGCTCCAATGGGATTTTATTTATAACTATAAATAAACAAGGGAGAAGGTCACAGGTTGGTATGATGAACTAAATTGTAATCTAAAAGTTTTAATTGAAGAAACAAAACACGTTCGCGGTTAAAAATAGGGCATTCAATTTCAGGCACATTACACTAACTGAAAGACTATTTTCAAAATTAATAATATTTGGATAACGGGCAAATCCAAACTTGATGTTAACCACGTAATGCACTTGATAATCAAAGAAACATAATTTTTCTTGAGCATGCCCTTTATTTTGTGTCTTTATTGTTGAAATAATACGTTGAAACGAACAGTAGTATGTTTTAGAGTGTGTTTAGAATCTCTTGTGTACTGCATGTAAATACTGAAGTCATTTTAGTATCCTAATCAAATAACAATTATTCAGTGTAATCCTTTAAATGGAAAGCCTTTGTTTCTTTGCAGCTGTTCATGACAGAAATTCAATTGCAAGACAAGTTACCAAATTAGCAATAGTTCTCTTACATATTTGTGGTATGTGCTTGTCTGCCTTATACCGGATGATGAAGGAAGCAGATATAAAAGATAGACAATTACTGTTCTTGGGTAGCTCGTCCTGCTTTTGTCAGAAAACCTGATCAGCATACTGAACCAAGCCATCACACGAGATACGACTTCAATAATATAATCCCGTTTTGTGGCCAAATACCTCCAAAAAAAGGCAATAAAATTGTCAGTGTGAGGAGACGAAGAAATAATTTCCTTTTATCTTACATTATACTCTGTCTGTATGCCTAGTGTGGTTTGTCTGTCCCAAAGCTGAAGACAAACCTCTGTCTGTTGTAACGCGTGGCATGTTTTCTTCCAGCTTACAAATCACGTAAAATACCTTCGTTCACTTCAGTGTGCTGGTTCTGCAGGCTCAAGGTCATGTTGACTGATAACGAGATAGACCACGTGACTCCGGGGCCAACTGTCAGCACCGAAGACAAGCTTCAGTAACTTTTGCGAGGTTCCTTCTAGTCCTTGACAGAGCGCATGCTCCGTAATTATGTGCAGAAAACCCATGTTTTCTGTGTATAAAATTTACGTATGTTTGGATTGTGTGCTCAAATGTTGCAGTAAACATAACTCCGTGACACACAACAACAATTACAACCGCTTCAAAGATTAGAAACTTAGCAAGCGTTACTCATAAGACGATTAGATTGTCCGACTGACAGAAGACCAGGTGGTGGGTTGGTAGCGTGTAAGTTTGACACGCAGGAGATACTGGGTTCGATTCCCCTTTGATTGCCTCCAATTTTTTTTCTTAACTCGAGCGACTATATATTTGAATTTATTTATTGCGAACATTCTTATTTTATTTGCTGTGCGGATTGTTGAATTTTGTTTTCCAAACGATTACGGTAATTTCTTGTGAATAGTATTATATGTATTTCTGGATCATTTTCTCGAAATAAATGTATACTTTTCGCCAGGCATAACATTTTGTAGAGTATGTTTGTAAAATGATGAGATATGTGGAAAAAACTATCGCAAAAAATAATTTTCACAAATAAAATTTAAAACGGTAAAGTAAAGATTTCCACCCAAAAATAAAGTAAAAATGTATTTAACTTTTACTCAAATAAATTATTAAATAAAATGCAATAATTAGTTGCTCGAGTTATATAAAAAAAACATAGGGCAATAGAACGGGAATCGAACTCAAAGCCTTCTGTACGTGAAACTTATGCGCTAGCATGGGGCCACTTGACCACTTGAAAATCATGTAATAGCTTCGCCTCATCAAGGCACTTGGAATTCATCGAAGCCTTCAAGCGCTTTTCCTCGATTTTTCCCTTCTTTTTAAGTCCACTTTATGCACAGTAAGAAAACTGGATCTATAGCTTAAAGTGGGATTTTAACCACTAAACCGCGTATCAAACTTTTCCTCTGGAATTGTTGGCTAGCGTGCGATATTACCAATACTCGGTTCGGGCATGGATGTGGGTGTTTGTCCCATTGAGAATACAGATAATATAGAGGAAATTGACATGTGTCACGACTGAGAAAAAGGTGAAGAACGAGGATACTATTAATTTTGAAAATACTCTTTCAGTTAGTGTAATGTGTATGAAATTGAATGCCCTATTAAAACTTTTAGATTACAATTTAGTTCATCATACCCACCTGTGTCCTTCTCCCTTGTTTATTTATAGTTATAAATAAAATCCCATTGGAGCATGGAAAAACCTTTCACTGTTCATAAGTCAGTCATTGTTCTCTGCAGTTTTCAATGCAACATTCAGGCTCTCTGATCGTGCATCGTACGTTTCACATCAGGTATCCACAAAATTTAATATATTTATAAGTAGGCAGCGGAAGTTGATGACCTAAAAATATAGGTATATGACCTATAGAATATCCTAAAAAATGGGGAAACAATGACGTAAAATGCAAGAAATGACCATCAAATTTGTTAGTTTCAGTTTAAAAATTGAAATGAAAATAAAATTAAACAAAATGCAATCTTGCTTTAAAAAAAAAAGGGCACCAAATGATAGCACATGCACATTCAATTAAAATATGCAACTAGGATTTTCAGTGCAAACAGGGTCTAGCTATGGTATTTCCAGCCTCTCCTTATCTGATCTTAAATCTGAGTTTGCCCCAGACGGACACCTGGTGGTTTCCCCCGACACAACAAAGTCTGTCACCAGTTCAGTTTTCTTTTGCTCGTAAATGGCAATCCTGCCAGATATATATGGGCATATATTTATCTTGGTGCGGGACGGCGTAGGTTCGAATCCGGCTCTGGTCGGAATTTATTCGGCCTACGTATAGGGCCGGTGGCAACCCACCATCGTGAGGAAATTGGGAAGCTCCGAGTGAGTGAGCGTAACCCGATCGAGAAGACCTGCAACGGCTGGGGGCTCGTCGGGCTGATCCCCCGACACTCCAATACTGGTCTAAGATCTCCACGCTACAACAGGTGACGGCGGAACAGTGTGGGAGGGAGACCAGCAGTCGGTAGGTAAGCCAAGGCCCTTCAAGGGCTGTAGAGTTATGGGTTATTATTATTATTATTTACCTTGGTGAAAAGATTCAAGAAGATTACCAAAATTAAAGAAGTGACAAAATATGATGAAACAATATACCGAATATTGCAAAAAATGACGGGTAAATGCCGAAAATCCGGGAAAATGACCTAAAACCTGACAAATGGCAACAAATGCAAAAAAATGCACTTTAAAATTACCTTTTTTGGGTTCTAGATGAAGTGTAATATTGTGTATATTATATAATGGGCATCGCGTCCGAGATGTCAGAAAAAAGATGACATTTCATCAACTTCCGCTCCCTATTTATAAGTTGTATTAAGCGAAATTCTCCATTTTTATTCTTTCCATATATGATATCAGTATCACATTTCAAACAGTTATTAATGGTTTGAATGTCATTTGTTGGGAAAAAAGTTTCGTATTACTTTAGATTCGAACATGCAAACGCAAGTATCAAAGTATTGCTTTAGACAGCACTCATGATTTTGAAACGTGGAAAGGTAATCATTTTACGGGAAACGTGAAAGTTGGTGTTTGTTGACAGACTGTAGTTACTGCCATATTAACACTGACAACTAGGAAGCGTTCTCAATGATCACGTGGCTGCATGTTTTTCGCTAATAAATAACTGCGTTTTTTCAACACATACACAAATACATCGTCGCTTCGAATCATCAAATTTTCATCTTTGATGCTTTCAGATTACCAACATACGAAGTGGCATGCAATTCAAAAGGTTTTGCAGAAACCTCAGTATTATAAATAAGGTTGGATGAAATTAGACAACAAAAAAAAAAAACTTGCCTTCCGCTGGGCTCGAACTCGGGTTGCCCGCATGCTAGTCCGACACGATAACCAACACTCCAAACGAGACAACACGAAATTCTTTCGCAAGTAGTCGACTGAAACGCAAGTTAATTTTCAGATTGCTAATTCCCAAGGTATAACATGCCTAGGCAGATGTGTCTTGCATTTTCTGTACTTTTGTTATTTCAGTCGCTTTGGTCTCTCCCTAGGTTAATCACGGCAATAATGAGGAATAATTTTTTGACAAAGATGATAAACAAACACAAAAGAATAATCACCCTCGCAAAAAAAAAAGCCAGAACTCGAGTCTGGAACCTTCGACGCGAGGTGTGTTTCTTGTTCTAACTATATCTGTGTGTTTTCGTTAGATATGAAATGAAGTAAATAAATAAGACAAGTGGGTGTAAGGGACTGGAGAATCGCAGCTACGTAACCATTGAGAAGATGATATCCATCGCCTAGATAGAGAATCTCTATATCCCATTGCGATAGAGAACTTATTAGAAGAATGAAAATACAGATTAAACGAACAAATTTGATGCGTATCCTTTCGTCAAAATGCCTAGAAAACAATATTACATACTTCTTCACTAATAGAAAAGAATAAAAATAAATGTCCTTGGTGGGGATCGAACCTAGACCTCACTGATGAAAGCTCTGTACGCTAACCAACAGCCTATCAATAGCACCATGCTTTCTTTTTTCCAGTCAGTCTGTTTCCGTCCTCAGCACCTGAAGACGAAAATGCCTGTTAATTTCTCTCATAATTGTTTCATTGTCTATTAATAGAAACCACGTATGCCACAAATAGACGCATTCTTTCTGTGAAAAATCCCATGTTTCGCACATCGTGCTTCTCCATTTACTGTTATTTGGACATTCACTTGGAAGTTAAAACTTAGCTTTGTGTGTTTGTTTTCACGTGCATGTGTGTGAGAAGAATGGTGTGAACGTGTGTTCGATGTTTTTCTGGGCATTATTTTCGTTCAAAGCATTAATATAATTGTAAAATATGGAATTTACTGTAATGCAAGGATTGAAAATATAAAGCTAGTCCGTCAGGTTCATTCCCAAACAACATTAAATAATGGAATGTAACGTGGACCGAGTATTATTCCATGTCGAGAACACGAGACATGACGATCGACAATCTTCATCTCGTATTTCTCTTTGGCATCACTACTCAATTTACAGAGATGTATACCTATGACTGGTATACAAGCCGCAAAATTGCAATGCTGTTTGGGTTGTCTAGTCACAAGGCGCTTGGTGGTCAAACATGGATGGCTTGCTTCACTGCTTCTTCAATAGGGTCGTTACAAGCCAGC
The DNA here is from genome assembly GCF_977018435.1 of Lepisma saccharinum. Lineage (NCBI taxonomy): Eukaryota > Metazoa > Arthropoda > Insecta > Zygentoma > Lepismatidae > Lepisma > Lepisma saccharinum. Next base: position 1,515,303 of record NC_139249.1, read on the forward strand.
TGTGTCCAAGACTGTACAACAGTTCACTCTCGCACAACGTATCTATGTACAATCCTCTAAACATTATCAGACTGACCACTGACCGTTCCTTGGAGCCACCTGTTGGGGTAGCGAGAGTCGCTTGTTTTCTAGTCCAGATAGAAATATTGAACGGACAAAGCTTTCACATCCTTTCCTACTTTCTAATGTAGTATGCAATTTATACAATTGTTTTGGCCGAGTGTATTCAATGAGTACGATTATAAACGTCTTGCGACTTTTGAAAAACAATAGCATTATGATTTTAACAGTTTTGTGCAATTGATTGATTGATTTGATTTATTTTACTTCGCATTTCTTCCACTTTGGCTAATCGCGAAGATGAGGATGAGTGATGATATTATTAAATTGATGAAAGAACACTCACAAAGGAAGCCCAGGCCGGGAATCGAACCCGGAACCCCTGGCTTCGTAGCGCGCTGTGCTAACCACTTCACAACACCATACTCAAGCAAAGCATATCAACTTAAAATATATTAGTTTAGATGAATGGGTCCCTGTGTATCTGAATGTTACGTGATACAAAAAATACTATTACTATCATGTAAGTATTATAGTATATTTATTATGTATGGTAGTAAGTATAATAAAATACTATTATACGAAAGGTGGTTATGATATTCACTAAAGTAATTGGTAAGGCCATGGACGTCTTCAGGACTGTTTCCAATGGAGGGACAAGCAAGGTATTTTCTCAAAGGGGCAGGACTAGCAAACGAGGTATATTCCCCCCACATAATAACCTTACCCCCTCAAAAAAACATTTCTTCAGTTTGAAGTTATCATGTTTCTGCAAGGCCCTTGCAATTAACATAAATTACTGTGACTATAATTTTAGATTGAGATTCAGTTTCTAGGGGAAAGGCCCCTCCTTTCCCTTCCGGACGTCCATGGTTAAGGGTACATTACAAAGTTTCTATACATTTCAACATACTTCTATCAAATTTAACAATAAATAAACATGACACCAATTCTACCCATATTCTGTAAGGTACAAAATACAAGCAGAAATGTGTACAAGTGTAGTAGACGCAAGAATGAATTCTGCTTGTAGTATCAATTATATAAAAGTACAGTTGTTCTAACATAATCCTTGAACATTCATTATGAAGAAAGGGTAGAAATGAAATAGTATATAAAATTATATCATAATGAAATCCATGATGGAATAAACTTCACTTTGATCAGGCTGAAGTACACTGACTTCAGCACATAACTGGAAAGAATAATTTCTACGTAAGCAGACAATAGGACGAAAATGAGCGTATGATCATAACGTTGCATAAGGCCTCCCCGATGGCGTAGTGAAAACGTCGTCGCCTTGTAATCAAGGGGGTCCCGGGTTCGATACCCGGTGGAGGCTCATAGTGGTTCGGATCCCCCTTTAAACTGTAGGTCCAGTCCCGATTAGCCTTACTGTGCATAAAGTGGACTTAAAACATCAATCCAATCAATCAATCAATCAATAACGTTGCATAAAAAAATATAACGGTGGATCGAAAGAGTTATCAAGAATTACGTCACACCTGTTTGTATTTCACGTTGGGATTAATTGATGGATTCAAAATGTATGCTGGGCATAAACAGCCAAATGTAAAACTTTAAGTCTAATAAAATATATTGATGATGGTGCTAATTGATGGAAAGTTCGAGTCTGTGATTATATTTGTGTCATGTTTGAATTATGCTTTAGTGTTCAATCTCTACAACCTCCTTTTAATTTTAATTTATTTCCGTGCATTGTTGCAAATGACTGACTTTTCCTCTTTTGTAGATGTACATTTTGCTGTAATATTGGGTAAGTTAGTTAGAAAAATACATTTTTACTAGCTTTACTCACTTATTTTACTTTACATAGCTTTGAGTATGGTACATTTATTTAATATCGTGTTTAGGAAAGATTGATGTCAGAGGTTTTCTGAGAATGTAAAAGATACTCCATGGATTCATGAAAACATGAGAAAATGTAGCACTCGTCGAATAAGGAAATTTACCAGCTCGTGTAGTTTATCATCATGCCCTTCTCTCGTGGGCATGACATTTGTTTCTTTACTTCGCTATTGAGAACTATTATTCGAGGTTAGCGTGATGTTGAAGTGAATGCTTAAGTTATATATGTGACATTTACATGAAGGGAAAGAAATACAAACATTATTAGTTTGTTTTTACGATACTGTCGTTAGTTACTAATCGATGAATCAACTGAAGGTATCACTAGTTCTCGTGACATCACAGTTTAAGTCGACTTCATGCTCAGAAAAGCTAATCGGGACTGGACGTACAGTTTAAAGTGGGATTCGAACCATTGTCTAATCTCCCACGAAGACCCGGTTCTTGCGATCTGCAAGTGCAGAAATGGATATGTTGCCCTAATTCTAATTTACCGTCAGTCAAATTTTATGATTTGGCTGCAAAATATCGATAAGTCACGTGATACCTCGTATACACTCGCATGGGCTGTCGAAAGGAAGAGTTGGTAGATCTTTTGGTGCCATAAGTCACGTGATATCGTCGACGTACACAGTGACTGAATGTCATTATAAGCTAGAATTTTGGCAAATATTCAGTCATATGTGTACAGCGTTAGTTGTTTCCATATTATTCTTGATTATTTTTTGTTTTTCCAGTGTGGCAAATGCCGAATAAACATTTATACACACACCCTCCTTCGTTTTGCATGGTTCAGTGACCTCTAGCCTGACGGTTATTCTCTTTTCAATGAACCGGTTCCCGTACTGTGCTTCCAACTGAACCATAAGCTTCCCACGATGACACCGCATGGACATTATTTTAAGTGAAAGAAGTCCTTTTGTCCAGACCCACATTTCTAACCGACGAAGGGGTTTTTTGTACGGTGTCTTTAGTTATCCTCCGTTCTAAATTGTCGTTGCATAGGCGAGAACACGAGTCGAGATTTTCGGATAAGTGTCCTAGCCACGAACTCAATCTCAGTTTAGCATTGTTGTTTAATAGTCAAAGTTCGTTGTGAAGTAGACTTTATGCTCGGTACTGGACTTACATTTTAAAGTGGAAACGTTTTAAAGTGAAATCCGCTTGACTTCAATGTACCTTCACCTGAATCGAACCCTGAACCTCATGATTACAAGACTACAGCGTTACAACTGCGCCATCTGGAATGCTCAGTTTGGGGATATCGAATGTCTTTTGTCCCATCATTAGAAAGTATTAATAAAGTAATGATTAATAATAATAATAACAAAAGTCTTTATGGCTCTGCCCTCTTGTTAGTTATGCATTCGCTAAGAATTGAGTTTCATGTTGGTGTTTTAAAGACAACATTTGTTACCATTAAACAAACGATTAAAGGACAGGTGAACGAATGATTGAAATTACCATCATTCACAGATATTTGCCTCCGTGCAAAGTGTTCAGGCTTCCCGTGTTCGAACCCTACACGCAATTTATTTACTTCTTCTTTTGAATGGCGAAGTTAAGGCACATGCCTTTTCTTACACTTAACCATCTCTACTTCACATTTTACAAATTTAGTTGAAATATCTAACAGTTTACGAAATATAAAATATCAAAATACCAAAGAAAATAAAAAAACACAAAAAGAAAGAAGAAAAAACACAAAAAAGAAAAAAAACACAAAAAAGAAAAAAACACAAACAAGAAAAAACACAAAAATACACATATATGCTGTAAGAAACGTAAAAAATGCACGTACAGCATGAACACACACATAACAAAAATACTTAAAATACAGAAAAGTCGGTCGGTGTTTGGCCTGCAAATTTAGAGCAAGACATAACCATTCATTTCTTCGTTTATATTTGAAGCGCTTGGGTGCGAAACACAGTTAGTGACAGTTTGGTCATTTATGAGTTCATTAAAAAAAATGTTCTTAGAAGCTATACTGTGAATAAATTGTTTTCGTGTTGTGTTTACCAATTTCACAAGGCTTCACAGAGTCCGATGCAAATTGTATGACATGGCAATTTCACTCGAAAATTGAAGAATAAGAAAGTCACTTACCATATTTAACACCCGAGCCCTGCATTTATTATCATCGTCGCGATTAATTCGACAAGTAATTCGCAACTATACGTTGCGTCTAACGATGCTCATAACTGCGTTTCGTTTTGATGTAAGTTCATCTTGACAAAGAAATGAAAACCTGACTAAGTAGATAAAAACAGGTTTGTCTGTTGAACTCTGTGAAGATCGCAAAAACATGCCCGAAACAATGTCTACCAGAGCCTTTTATTAAAAAGTTCAACTTGATTACGTGAAAATATTCAAGTAGATATACAATCCTCGGTTTAGTTTTAAGACTGTTGTTACTGTATGCATGTTGCAATAACAAGACATTTAATCAATCTCTTATTTATTAAATTGTTACTGATTGTTTTGTTTTTCATTTTCAGGTGAGTTGTCTTGTGCTGTGCTTCTTTGCCGTTGCAGTGCTTGGTGTTGGTAAGTTTTCCCATTAAATTAAGATTTCAGTAACGTCCGAAACCCTTACAAACGCTATCAGTGTATATCTGGAGTAGAATGTTAATCTGTCGCAATGTGCGAGTAAAAGAAAGGAACTGATAAAACGATAAATTCTTCCTACACAGGAAATTACAAAATAGAATGACACAAACATACGAAAAAGCTAACAGCTGAAACAAATATGTTAGTATCGGAAGGTGCACTGAAATTTCTGTGTAAATTGAACATCGTCGCATCTAATCTAACTGGTACAAATACCGAGAGTAATGTAGTTGTCGCTTGGTTGATGTACTGTGTGGGGGTAATTGTAAGATTGTTTCAATGCCGGGAGTATATAACGTGCAATAAAATGGATGGCTAGCTTGAGACAAGAAGTCTCAACATAGAAATTTTCAGCGAAAAATGAAGGCTCGACCAGGACTCGAACCCGGGTCTCTGTCATACCGTGCCATATCTCTAACCACTGAACTACCGAGCCGGCGAGTAGCTACCGAGCTACGTAGTACATCTCCTGTGTGTGCCTAATCTGCAATAAGAAGTCTCAAATTTGGAACTCTCCCGTAGAGGGCAGGTCAGTCGATTAAGCGAATCATAATTACTTACTACTAATATACCCTGGACTGGGAGGCAGCGAGGGGGCGCGAAGTAACATTTAATAGATAATTAAATACCACAGAAAGTGCATATTTGGACTAAAAGAGCTTATATTTAGCGATGATTTTCTTGCCTCGGCCAGAACCTCTTATACACATATTATAATGCAGTGGTATGAATGAACATTACCATGCAAGTTGTCCACCACTATTTTTAAACATTTATCATCGTGCTTTGAAGGATTGAAATTGTACTGATTCTGGTGTATAAGTTAAGTGCTTCGTTATTTCAATTCTTGAACCTCTCATTACGTAAAATGTTGTGGGTTTACATTGATACGGACAATTTGCCTGAAAATATTTACGCACTCACTGTACTAGGTGGGATGTTTCCCAACGACAGTTAAATCTGAGGAGAGTTTACGGTACTTAGCAAAGAAGAAAACGCTTGTTTTATGGTCAGTAATATCCTAATCGTTAAAGTGAAACCCACATAGGTGTTTGTTCAGTGTTGCAATCGTTCCGAATGTTCGTGAGGCAGGCAGGAAGGGTTGGAGGGGGGAAGGGGGGGGGTCTTTATGTTGAGAGAAAAGATGCGGAGGTCCGTGGCCAGGACAGGTTTTCAGTGGAATGTGGGCTCCCGTCCGACAAGTGGTTTTTGTGCCTTCTCAAATCAACAGGTACGGGGCGAGTCATCTGCATGAGAACAAAGCAAGAGAGCCACTCGCTAAAAAGGCGAAACTATCCATCGCGTTCACGACGTTCGAATCCTCGTTGGTCTGTCCCCTTGTTCTTCGTTGAGAGCGGTGTCTGCACAAAGGCAGGGATATTCCAGAACGATCCTGCGGGGAAAATCCAAACGGAAGTACTTATCTTTCGTGAATCTTCACTGGGATTTTGAGACAAGGGTGTCGGCACACACATACACGCTCACACTCACTCACAGTCACTCACTCACTGGTAGCACTCGGATATTTAGTTTCCTCTGCGAACACACTGGAACAGTACATTAACAGCATATATATTCACACCCAATGGCGCGGTTTTCGTGGAAGTGTTACCGGTCAATAGTACCACCTTGCTCATTCGATTATTATTATTATCATTATAGGAGCTAACAGCATAGTTGAACATAATAATTTAGAACGTATGGTCAATTGACATACACGAGTGAACATAATTCAACGAAATGCCAGTTTCAATTCCTCGAAGAGGGATTTTATTTTCCGTGGTTTCTAATACTTCTGTTCGAATTTGAAGCTCTTTCGATTATAATTAATACCAATAATAAAGCATGACACACCCACTGGGCGAATACTATAAATTTTTCACAAGCGAGATTTGTGCAAGTTATTAGCTGACCTCCGTGTCGGGGTGGTTAGCACAACGCACTACGATGCCAGGGGTCCCGAGTTCGAATCCCGACCTGAGCATGGACGTTCTTTGTGAGTGTCCCTTCATCAATATCATCACTCACCCTTATCTTCGTGATTAGCCAAAAGTGGAAGAAAAGCGAAGTAAAATACACCAAATCAAGAAACAATATGAAAACGCAGACATTTTCCCCCTTCAAGCAAGTAAATTAAGACACATTTGAAACAAGGGCGTGCCGATGAGTAAAAATCGTTGGAAAATGAATGGGTAATGTTAAAGTTTCCACTTTGTACAACATCAACAGGTAAAACCCTTGCCACTTATATCGAAGTTATTTCGGACGGGGTTCAACCCCCACCCCCCACCCCCACCACCATTGATTTGAAACCTATTCAGTCAGATTAAAAAAAAATATATCACCAAATTATTCAGCTTTATTACGACTTTCTCAATTTGAGACGACCTGGTTAATATCGATAACAGTTTTTTCAGAGAATGATTACAGAGTTGGGAAGGTTACTCAATTCTTTGTTTCACACTAAGGACAATTAACAGTTTACACAACTATCATATTTGTTCTCTGTAGTGCATATTTTCTCCGTGTAACTGTACATGCACAAGTTAAAAACAATACAACAAAGCATGTTTCACCCTGGCAAGTAATTCCTCCAGTTTTGAATTTACTTTACTTTTACAATTACTCATGTAATCGCTTTACGTTACTTCTCAAATCTTAATGTTCACAAATGCCTCCAAATGCTGCTAGCAATCTAGGTAGTCTGTGATTCTGAGTAAGTTGAGGATATGATTGTTTTCTGCGTGTGTTATTTCGTCCCTTTCATCATTCATTAGCCCCTTCATCCCAAGGAAGAGCTTAGCCAAGGGGCAGAAATTAACGACAACTAAGACAGAAGGATTATTGTTAACTTTTATATATTATGTCACTTTTCTACCCTTCCACGTTAATGGCGGCGATAAGGATTCGAACTTAGAACCGCTTCGTAACGTGTGACGCTAACCATTCTGCCACGGACGCGGGCTGTAAGGTTCTAACTTCCTTCTTGGAACTGTAATATGTTGAGAGAAGAATACAAAACTACTATTGATTTTCACCGCTGGTGAAAACCAGTGAAACATCGTTGTTGATTATCGTGAAACTGCACATTTTGTGTGTCAGTAGTAAATACCTGCGTAGAAGGTGGAATTTTTATAGGTGGATCCTTCGATGATCTGCTTTCGGAAATTTTCTTACTGCATATGTTGTAAGTTACACAAAGTAGATGTTCAGGAGCGCCATTTCTCCCACTCTTTACAAGGCCATTTCGTCGTGAGTTAATTGCACAAAACTGTTAAAATTTATATTATTATTCTGAAGAAATCCTCCACGACGTGACGTCATGATTCGTTCGTCGGCCTGTATGATTCCACCTTGCTCTTTGCAGTTCGAATACTTCGACATTCTGAGCTGGAGCGTTGCATCTTGTTAACATTCAAAATTACAGTCGTTTTCGCTTATTTCCAACGTTCGACTTCTGTGCTCATAATGGAAGCCATCAATCAACGATAAAATACATATACGAGCACTTCTTCGATGAATATTGCATGACAGGCTGGCATCGATTTGTGCAACGTAGCATTTATTTCCCGCGTTATTTCAAGTCATCGTTCTGGCTAAGGTATCATTATGGGAGCTTCGAGAATCAATAGGAGAAACACCCTAATATTGAAACATAGATTTTATTCATCCGTCTGTGTGTCTATTGATATTTCCGGAAGTGCAAAGTCAAGGCTCAAATATGGCCGATAGATGTTCACTTATCGTAAAACGAATTGCGTGGGCTGTCTGTGCAAGTCGACATAGATATCGATCAGATGTCACAGGAGCCACAGACGTAGGTTCAGAATTAAGAAGGGGATACCGCCCCCTCCCTCATTTGACCAAGTATGTCTGGCAAAAAAGGTGTAAATTTGCATCCGTTTTCCCAATAATTTAATATTCACATTTTAGGACGTCGTCTTTGTGATGCGAGTGGTATTAGTGTAAATATTGACAGAACGTCTGGCGATTGTGAAATTGACAGCACTCACTCAGGTCATTGTTGGATATACCATACCGTTATTGTTGGGTAAAAAAGAGTAGTTTTGGGGCAATTGATTGATTGATCTGTTTTATCTTGCTTCGCTTTTTCCCACTTTCTGCTAATCGCGGATATGAGGGTGAGTGGTGATATGAAGTTGATGAAGAGGCATTCACAAAGAACACCCATTGGGATTCGAAAGTATGTGACTTATCGATAAATAATTAGGTAGAAATCTGGCTGTTGTGTCGGACGTAATCGCATAAGTAAGTTTAGTTTGGGTTAATTTTTCAGATCGCATGTATGTTAGTTCAGTTTTTCTCAACCGCAGGGCCGCGGTCCGGTACCGGGCCCTGGCGTCAATTATACCGGGCCGCGAGGAGTTTTCCTGAAAGTTTGCGACTTGCAGCCTAAGCTGGAATGTGCCTGGAAAGAGGACCTTTCGTTCGGGGTAAGCGAAAAGAGGAAATCCCTTTCCCGCCAGTGATGGTGACAATTCAAAGACGCTGAGAGGTGACTTTCAACCTTGCAGCCTCCAAATTTTAAGAACAAACTTTGGGCCGGTATGTTGAAGCGATTTGCAGCTCGAGCTGGGAATCACCTGGAAAGATGACCTTTCGTTCGGTGCTCACTAGCGATAACAGGGAATACTTTCGCGACATTGGTGGTGAGCGATGAACTAGGGGGGGGGGGGGGGTTACTACCCGCCTCCAAATTTGGTGGTTGACAAACGGGCACCACGGTCAATATAATTTGTGCAGCAATTTTCATTAACAAATATGTATATTGCAGTGGAATATTCTGATTAATTGGAATTTTTCTGTGTCCGAAATGGAACGTGGCAATGAAAATATTAGATTCGTCAAGAGTGATACGTCAACGATTATAGTGAAATTAATCGTGCGTGTAGAGCGACCACAAACAAAAGAACCTTTGCCTTAAAGCCTTCGCGTATCTTCCCCTCCATTCGTTAAACTCGGGTCATAAGGTTTCCACTCTACCCCTCCTCTCCACGCGCAAGTACGATGCACAAGACACGCGGATCTGCGCAAGTCCTTTTGATTGTGGGTCCACTATAGTCAGCGATTGTAGACTGGCTCCTGTTGCGTAGAAGAATGCGCCATGACTTGCAATGTACTCTACGCATGCGCCTTAATGAAAAGCGTTGAATGGGAGGAGTCCGACAATAAACTCGCACAGAAGCTTCAAGTATGATACTGCCAGAGACGTTGCTAAATATGCATGATTTTTCACTCTTAATTCGCTGGCGTACGCTGAGGGGTGGTGTTGAGGCTACAGCCCACTCCGAATTTTTGAGAAAAACCCAACATTTTGAAATAAAAATAAGTGAAGAACTCGGAATAAACAAGAGCGGTAATGCACCCCCCTCACCCATGACCTTCGATTGCCAATTTCGAGAGGGAAAGTTCTATATATACGTAATCCATCTGGATAGCAGATATGTACTATCTATCCACCTTTACAATTCCAGCCCCCTTGTGCGTATGCCAATTTGCGTGTACTGCCTTTTGTTTGAAGAGTGTTTTCTTCATAAAGGGCAAGAACACGCATTGTGGTGGTTTTTAAAATACACAGTATCATCTTTTCAAATACAATTTCGCGTAATATCCGCTCAGAATGTACATTTTGAAACCATATTCGAGCAGATTAATATTGAAATAACCAGCAATAATATATATACAATAACATTATGTTCCCAGGTTAAACAATATGGCCCCAAGAAGTACCAATAAACCACCAAGAGATGGCACGACTGTAGCTGGATACGGTGCAGCAGGCAGTGACGTATCTTTGCAAATATAATAGCCTTTGCTTGTATATGAAGCGCTGGCGGAAAACGAGAGAAAAACAACGTAGGGAATACGTATAAACTGCGAAAGGGTTTGAAATGAGCGACGAGGGAAGGGAGCGTGGGAGGAGAAATGAATGGGAGGGGGGGGAGTCTGCCAAGCGTTGCAGATCGATGGGCAAGCATGTTTTGTTTGCACGTTATTGATCCTGCGAGGGAGAAAGGAAACATAAAAAAAAGCACTGGAGATGAGTTCTCTCTCTCACGCACACATGCAGTAACTGTCATTAATTTGCCCCGGAGAACAAGCTGCGTTTCATAATGATAAGTGCGTTCAGCCTAGTGTACGGTTCGGGTTTATGTTCAGTCTGTCCCTCCTCCCACATACGTCATGTGATTGTCTGCCCGGTACCATGAAACAAAGTGTTGCCAACCCCTGTAACGATTTTTATCCTTTACCTTGAACAGGACGGAGGTGTGGTTTGCGTAGTTCGTAGATTTCGTATTTACCCTTTGATTGGATGTCTAATTTTCTGCGCCGACCTCCGTGCTGTAGTGGTTAGCGCGACGCTCTTCGACTGTTACAAATCACCCGCAGTGCATTATTCCTTTTATTAAATTAATTGATTTATTTTAATATTGGTGCTAATCATTTTGATCAGTGGCTTTATAATTCAGAACGGATGCGAGAGGGATGTCTCTACTGTCGTGTACACTTCTATGCAGAAACGAGACCTATTTGCTACATGTCATTTATTACACACAATTAGACTAAAATTACAAACAGTTTCTGGCGCTAGGCTAATATTTTCGTGCCTCGGAGTGAAAACAAATTTCTGCCCACGTCAACACCCTTGCCACATCGTGCAATTGCACCACTCTGCATTTGAACTCGTGCTACAGTTTTCACTTCCTTCTTCCGGACTCTCTCTTCCCAACATACCATAACATATACCTACATGGCGTGTACAAGGGAGGGGTTTAATTCGTCCACCCCCTTATTGGTTTAATAAACATTTTGCATTTAGTAATCGCATCAACATTTGATCAAGTTACTGTAATATTTGAAACTATTTTCAAAATACAATTTGTTTTATTTTCCTTCGCTTTTTGTGCCTCTTGGCTAATTTGCGAAGATGAGGGATGAAATGATGAAATTGATGAATGGACATCTACAAACAACCATGCCCGAGCGGGATTCGAACCCGGGACCCCTGGTTATAGCTTAGAGGTGGTCCACGCAGCTAAGAAAGAGTATTGTATTCCTTATGTACAATAATCATATTCATATCTTCGAAGCAACTGCCAGAATTCATTGTTAAAAATAAACTGTACACTGGCAATGACTCGTATAAATTTTCAAAAGAAAGATCCAAATGTACACTCACCGGCAATAATAATGAGACACTTAGATCCTGAAATGTTCGCTTCCCTGCGGTGGTAGAAGTTGCCATTCAAAATTTCCTATTAGAATACACTCATCAGCGTACACAGAAAAAACTGGTTTGTTTGGAATTACCAAAAAAGTTTGGTTGAGCTGTTTGGTTATGCTTTTTGTTTCCGATACCCAAATGTTGCTTGTAATTACTAAATAATTTTGTTTAAGAATACCAAAAAATGTGGTCAGATAAAATATGGTACTCGTAAACAAAATGATACATATGTAAGTAAAGAGAAACAAAACGTTTGGTTAAATTTACTAGTTGTGCGTGAGCGTGCTTTCGAATTTCAAATAACGATTGTCCAGTTTCGTCGAGTGTAGTATGAAAATCCTTTGTCGAAAATTGAAACTCATGTAGATAGATAATTACTAGAAGCGAGTCTTTATGTTGCTGTGTAACCTAATACTCAGAAAAAAAAAGCTCAGAATATACTTACTTTATACTGAGTTTCCTGCATCGGCCGCTAGATGGTTCTGTCAAAATGTGTACAAGAAACATAAGTTTTTGTACAACAAATCATGGAACGTTTGATTGTAATCATAGTGAAAAATTGTGCTTTAACATTCTTCGAAAGATATGTGAACATCAAAGCTACAAATTAAAGAAGGAAATGTACTGCAGTGAATAAAAGTGTATCTCCCATGAGCAACATTTTGATTCTGGACTATATAAGTAGAAGGTAAGTGTGCCGTAGAAAAACAAATGATCCAAATTCGGACATGATCCAAAATCGGGTAGTTCACGTGACTTTTCTATTCTGAATGTGTATTTTGAAATCAGTTAGTTTCTACAAACTATCCACGCTAGCTAAAGTTAGCCACATTGCAATAATTATGAATAAGTTATTTAACAAATCGTTTGGTTGGTACTTTTGACTAAATTATTTGGTTTTCCTAAACAAATGGGCTACATTTTGTTAGATTTACCAAAATAATATTTGGTTTTGGTAACCAAAAAATTGTTTACGACAAACAAATAGAACTTGACCAAATCTTTTGGTACTGGTGAACAATTGTTTGGTTGATGCCTATTTAAACAAACGATTTGTTCACCACTACCATTTTTTTGGTTAATCCAATCAAACATTTTTCTCTGTGTAGAGTTAGGCAACACACACAACGCTGTGCAGCGAAGCGAGTATTTCGGATGTAGGTCTCATTTTTATTGCAGGTGACTGTACATAATGAAAAAAATATATACAGTAGAGTCTCGTTTATCCGACATTCCGTATTATGCGACAACGGCAATCGTAAGGAAAGCAGACTATGATCAAAAATGTCTTTCAATCATCACGGGACTGAACTTTTGAAGTACTCTACGTACGTACTGTGTTTAACTTCAGACAATTTCGTAACTGTGAGTTCATTTTTCCAGTTAATTTTTTCTGCATTGTTGTAAAACATGATTACTGTATTAGGTTCGTAATGTGTAAAATTATAACATTAGTTTGACGTTTAGTAGGCTTTTTCTTAACACCTCCCTATTATCTGACATTTTCGCTTATCTGAACTTCTGCCGGACCGTTTATGTCGGATAAGCTCTACTGTAATTGTTAATATAATTAGTGCATGTCCATATATATTCAGGCAGTTTTTGAGTTCAACAATAGAAGCTTACATTACACCTGCCCTGCCGCTCTTGTCATGGCCGTATTTAGAGGGGGGTTTCTAGAGTTCAACCCCCCCCGAAACTTCTGACATGTTGGATTAATGGAAGTTCAGAAACCAAAATCTGTAACAAATTTTCAATTTTTTTTTCGAAGCATCACAAAAATACGAGGAGACAATGTTGAAACGATCGAGCTAGAATTTTCATATATTTGGAATTCTGAAACTTGAGTGAAACAGGATTTATTCTCAGAATCGTAGCCCACCCGCGATCCCACCATTATCGCTTCTGCTGTCATCTTTCCAGTGTTGCTACTGCGTCACAAGGAATATAGACTAAAGATTCCCTTATGATTGTCCCAAAATTCCCTTTCCAGCTTTTAAATTCCCTGTCCGATAAAGTCGAAAATCCCCCTTGATAGGAGTTCAAACCTAGGATCTCCAGTTTTCTAGCGCATTTAGTTCGCGATTGAGGTTACAATCCATGCACCAGGCTAAGTTTTCAAAAAGAATAACTGGTTCCACACTTTTCAAAATTTCAAAAATTTAATTTTAAAGTCAAACAACAAAAGCTTTATGACTAAAATTTCCATCTAACTTTTAAAGCTTTTCTATTGAAGGTATCTAAAGTTTAATGACGAAGTATAATAATTGTGCATTTCAGTACACACTGTATGAAACGTAAAAAAAACAAAAAGAAACTTGTGCTGGATATTCACTCATCTGCTGGATTGAGTAAGCCCCCTCAAGGATATAACAATAATATAATAATTATTATTAGTAGTATTATTATTATGGAATAAAATTGTTTTATTATGAAATTTTAATTATTATTGTACAATTATTGTTATTATTTCTATTATTCAAATTTCTGGCGGCGCCCATGGGAACAATTATGAATGAACCCCCCCCCCACCCCGAAATTTTTTCCTGCCTACGGCCATGGCTCTTGTGTCCATTGTTGAGTTTCAATGATGGACGATAATTTAAATTCATTGATTATTTTGACTGACAATGACGACTGAATCAATGATTATTAGTACGAAAAAGACAAAAGAATTACGTTAAAGTAATTGAAAGTAAACTTGGTTGACAAATTTCTTAGCAATAGTTTGAATGTACTACCGGATTATTGTAGTTTTCGGGTTGGACTTTTTTATTTCCGGAGTGGATCCCCCCCCCCCCCCTTCCTGGGCTACCACCTGAATTCATGGCAGGAACGTAGCCATTTAGTAGTGAAAGAGCGTGATTTCCCTCAAATCCCCCAACTATTTTATCGCTAGCGCGCGCTCGACAGAATTACGAGCATCTCTTTTTCTCCGAGATTAAAAAAATCGTCCAACTTTCCGCTGGCATTTCGCGTAGAACGTGATCACTGCCATACGCAGAATTCTTATCTGGAGGGGCTGAAATTGTAAAGGTACTCAGCTGGTTTCTAGGGGGCTGTATACACAATAAAAGATTTCGTATATTTATAACTTTGTACTCTCAAAATGAGAATCGGGGACCATTTAAAGGGAAGGTTTCATTTATCACTCTGATTGATTGATTTGCTTTATTTTAATTCGCCTTTTGTGCCCCTTTTGGCTAATTTGCGAAGATGGAGATGAGTGATGAAATTGAGGAATGGACACTCACAAACATCAATGTCCAGGCCGGGATTCGAACCCGGGACCTCTGGCGTCGTAGCGCGAAGTACTAACCACTACGCCACGGGGGCCGGTTATTTACCACTGCTTAATTCAGAGTTCTTCACGGATTTTATTTTAAAACGTTGATTTTCTCAAAATTTCGGAAACTATTGTAACCCCATCAGCTCCCCTCTGCGTACGCCAGTGAACATAAACGATTTTGATGAAGGTGCATACTATGTCACGCGGGTGGAAGTCGATTGTAAACGAGGCGACCTGTGCAAGCAATAGTTTCAGCTTCCTTGGAGCTGTAAAAGTTGCCGTCGTGGAGATCCGTCGCCTTGATACGCCTACTTTCACAGCAAGAATTCCTCAATTTGCTTGTTTCGTATCTCCAAGGACATTCTGGCTCCGCGACGCGACACGCAGCTCCTTGTTCCGAGTCTCATGCGTGATTTTGTCTTGACATGAAAACCTCACGGGAAGTAAGCCTCTCTTGCTGCCAACCAGCATTCTGTGTAAAGAAAGAAATGTCCCCCTGTTAATAATCTTAAAGTCGTTTGCAGAATTTGTGTCCCTTTTTCGCAGCCTACGTGTTAGAAATGAGAGTCTGTGACAATTTTACTTTTGGCTACGTTATGCCTAAAGGAGTCTTCAGACCGAAGCGACGGGTCCGAAAAGTAAACGACAAGCAGCACGAATCCCTAAAGATCACTGCTTATGTGCGATCAACAGACCGAAACGACACGCAAGCGACAGGCGTGTGTGAAGCTTGTCGTATTGCATCGGAACGAAATGTTGCATTCATTTCTGAAGGTTCGTTTCCGAGCCACAAGTGTCGCTTTGTTGGTCTGAAAAATCTTTCACATTTAAAAATTTGTTCTTAGCATGACCTAGAAACGATTTGCTAGCAACGTTTATAGCAACGTGAAGATACTTGCCAACATGCTAATTTATTATTATTATTATTGTTCGAATCCCGGTGGAGGCACATAGTGATTCGGATCACACTTTAAACTAAAGGTCCAGTCCCGATTAGCCTTACTGTGCATAAAGTGGACTTAACACACCAAATCAATCGATGTATTATTATTATTGTTAACAGCACAAAACCTCACGTGTGTAACCTATTCACGTGTGCATCCAATAGCGAAAGTAAACAAATCTTAACATGCGTACTCTATTCCCTTGTATCTACTAGAGGAGAAGGTCTAAATATGGTCGAAGGTTTAAATATGGGTTTTGTAGTTATCAGCGCTTCCGGGTGCTGCAGCCTGGCAGAGGCTATTGGAACTGGTTATCTGTCAAGGACAAAGGTTGCGGCGTCAATTTGCAAGAGAAAGTGGTGGTTAGTTTCGGCCTTGGACGCTGTTGTAGAATTGCGACCTCCGAAAACTTTTTGCAGGTATGTTTTAACTCAGCGTTTTCTGAATTCTCATCTGCTTTGTATAGGTTATGATATTAGCGGTACACAAAACAAATATGGGCTTTTATAATGCCATGATTTGTTTGTGAAATAAGTAGCACAGAGAGCGAAAATAATTTGAAGAAGAAAAATAGCGTGATGGTCTAAATATGGGCTATGACATGAGGTCTAATGCTGAGATCACATTTTCAACAAATATTTGATGTTTTTCTTAATTTCGATTTTTCCCATTCCGTGTGATTTTCAAAACAGCAGGTTATTCATAAACATGAATTTTATAATGTTTTAGCGATAAATGACTGTTCTTTTAAATTTTAATTGCTTTTTGTGATATTGCCACTAGTAGCCCATATTTAGACCACAATTTTGAAATACATCCTTTTACCATTTTTTGGAAATTGCTTTTTTTTTAAAAAAAATGAAGACCTATACTTTAGCATGCTATTACATTTAAGTACATATTTCATAGATATGCATTTTAAAGGCAGGTGCTTGATAAATTTATTAATTAATTTCCGAAAATGACAACAAAAAATGGGGGGGGGCATATTTAGACCTTTTCCTCTATTAGATTCATACCTGAGTAGGTTAGGCAGGCCATACTTTGTAATTTTAGCCTCCCAAGTTGCTACAGCTCTCGCTACCCGCTCGTGAAGGGTCAAGAAATTTATTGCCTGGAAAAGTGAGAGAATTTTTTTTTCCTCAAATTGAACCCAACCCCGATTATGTACTCGTATGTTGTGTTGTATAGAATCACCCGTGATGCATTTTCTTTTATAAATGTTTGAAACGGAAACTCCTTCCTCCCCCCCCCCCCCTATAAAAAGTCATCTCCAGAACTCCCACCCGCCTACACCCGTATTTATGTGGTTTGTTTTTGTGAAAGTTGCTCGTTACGGAGATTGATACAGGATTCATTAGCCTCGCTCGCAGATCGATATTACCATTGTTCAAAGAGGGAGAGGGGGGGCAGCGGGTGTCCCCCGACCTCACCCCCCCCTGGCTCTATTCTTTTTCGCGAGAGGTAAAAAAAATGGGAGAAAAATTAATTACGTTAGTTTTCTCATTCGAGTCTTTACCAACACTTTCTTATTTTAATTAAATTCAGATCGCGCTCCGTTAGAAGATGAAGGGACATAAAGGATTTACAGCATGCGTTATTATTCCGCGCTTTGCGTTTGTTAAGCAGCGCCACTCGAGTTCTTTCTGCAGCTCTTCTGTTGAAAGGAAATAATCGATCGAGTTCCCAACGAGATGTAGATAGTCGAACACGTTCATTGATGATCAAGTGTTATTATATGGGAATCAGTGGCGTATAATGAGCCCAAGATCTGAGCTATGTCACGTGGTCCTAGGCTATGAATAGAAATACATTTACAACTCCTAAGAAATGAGGTTGCCAACTCATATGAAATCAGGTTGCCAACTCATATGAAATCAGGTTGCCAACTCCTAAGAAATGAGGTTGCCAACTCATTCGAACTCCGGGTTCGAATTCCGGCCTAGGCAGTTAGTTCTTTGTGAGTCTCCCTTGATGAATTTTATCGTATCATCACTCACGGTCATCTTCGAGATTAGTCAAAAGTGGCAGAAAAGCTAAGTAAAATAAGCAAAGTCAATCAATCAAGAAAGAAAGAAAAAGGGGAGGAAAGTGTGGGGGGCGTAATGCCGTGATGTCACTCGCGGTGGCCTCCGAATGAATTGGAGAGAAAATTAAGGAGATGGAAAGGAGAGAGAGAGAGAGAGAGATTAACAGGAAACAAAAATATGAACGTGAGAACGAAAAGTAGAGAGATAGATAGTAAACCAGAAAGAAAGACACATAGGTAGAGAAATAGAGGAAGAAAATCATGAACAAGCAAGGAAGAAAGATTAAAATATAAAGAACAGAGGATAAAAAATAGAAAGGGTGATGACCCTAGCAAACGTGATCACCGAATCAGGCTCCACCTAAAAATACATTGTCCGCTCTTAAAGCCCAACCAACTTCGCTGACCGACGCCACTGTGCTTATTCTCATAAGATCATGGGCATATCGTTGGCCGAGAATATTTGCCCCGGTTATTGGTCGTGAGATTACCTTACACTCGAACGCTGCATCAGCTCGCGATTTTGAACACGATAACGCCTCATCGTGCAAGTCCGATTAACGAACGATAGCCGTTTCAGCCCGATGTCATATTTGCTTCGACATAACGTACGTGCATTTACGCTGCAGACGCACTTAGCGTGTGCTAGAAAAATATGCTGATCAACAGTTGACCGTCTCGTGTTGCAGCGTGTGCGAAATACCTCGTTTGCTCACCAGCGTTTTGATGGCGCTGCGGTCACTTGGAATGAGTCTTTTGTTTGAATACCTAAAGTGCTTTAACATTGTCTTTCGCGATAGTCCCGAAACGCCTTTGTAATTACCGCCTTTCTGCAGGTAAAGTATCTATCATGCTCGTATCCAAAAAGGGTGGGGGAAGCGTGTGTCGTAAGGGATGCATGATCCCCCTCGAATTGTGAACGTACCTACAAGTTTCTTGTGAACACTTTAATACATGTAAAATATCAGCACTATGTCATGAAAACACAGCCTGCTGTTATCTCGGCTCGGTGAGGTTGGTTAGTCGCAGATGGTCAGTGGGATCCATGCATATCGTGCAAATTGTCCATCACCATCTTCGTGCACTTTATTTGACCCAATAAGAGCTTCAAGAATTAAAAGAAAACTCAAAACAAGATGTTGAGAACTTCTGCACCAGCATACATAAAAATCCATCGCTTAAAAACACATAGCATGTAAGAGAAAAAATAATGAAAATAGTCATGGACAATTTGCACGGTAATACTCAAGGATCTCACTGTACCCTTCTTTAATCCACAAGGCTGCATACTTTTCAATAGGAAAACCTTTGATTACTGGACTATTAATGGACACGAATGATTTTTCAATTATGTTTTGTTACATAGTTATGCAATGGTATACTACATCCTTTCAATTCCATTTTACTGCCTAGCAGGGATTATAATAATTTACTTTTGCCGGGAATAAAACGTTTCGTTGGGGGACCCGTCCCAAAACTCCGTTAATTTGCATACTGATTGAAATTATTATTATTATTAATTGCATTAAGGTTTAGGTGTTCGTGAATGCATATAATTTGCATATTTCACCAATAAATGTTACTATCGTGTGCAGCCCGTATGTTTCAGAGACAAATGAAATCAACATTTGCTACATTTTTAGTCACACACGTAACGCACCTGGGGAGATATGAAACAAATAGTTCATGTGAATTGCGAAATCTACAGACACATTGGCGGAAGACAGGAAGAACAAATGAAGAAACAAAAATGAAGAAGACCAAGTAAGAACATAGGCACCTTTGTATAAATACAAAGACACGGAAAACAAACGGACAAGAAAGAAGAGAAGAAGAAATAGGAAGTGATCAGGGAGACAATGGAGAAGGGGGAAAGAAAGGTTTCAGCTTGAGCTAACCAACCTCAGGTTTGGGGATTGAACACTTTTAACCAGAAGAAGGAAGTTGAACCTGCAGGTAATCTATCGATTTACAGCAGATATTTTATCCTATCCACAACATTTTCTTAAGTACCACATACGTAGAAGCAAAAGTGTACAAGGGCAACTTGGAACGTATTATTTTTCTGTAAAAATTTTTACACGTGTAGAAGCGGTTGTCAATAACTTAGCGAGAATAAAATGTTCGGAAATTCACTCGACATGTTTGACCCGTTTGACAACTAAACAAGAAGCAGGTCATTAGATTGTGTAGCAGTCTTATAGCGTGTGCTGCTGTTTATACTGTACAAACATTCTGCGATGTTTGAAAGTGAATAAGTTCGATCTTTGAGCTCCTAACTTTTGCCGACTTTTCTTGAATTCGTAATTTCTCAAAAGAGTACCCGTTAATGAAAACTATTAATCTCTCTAAATGCCTGGCATGAATGTTGATTTGTTTTGTGTTGTAAATCTAATCGTCTTTTTATTCCTAACCTTCACATGGTGTGCTACAAAAGAGTTTCGTAAATGTTTTATAGCCTGATCGATGATCGAGTGCGTTATGTGATCAACTTCCTTTGTGAGTGTCCCTTCATGAATTTCATCATTCATCTTCGTCGTTATTAGCCAAAAGTGGCACAAAGCAACTAAATATAAAGAATAGAAATACAAAAAGTGTACACAAATTGTAAAGTGCACTATAAAGATCAAATATAGTGTCTAGAAATACACTTGGAATACAACGATATTGGTAATCTCGTCGAGCACTTGTTTTCGTCACGTTTGGTACACTTCGCAACATCTTATTTGACCGCCCCGAAAGAATTCTAAGTCCCGAAATCGTAAACTTAGCAACATTGCACTTCGGCTCCAGGTGAGAGTAGCCAACTTTGAGTAGGTCCTTCCACTAGACGAAAAACGCTGCGGTGAGAGGTTTCCAATTTAACACTTTCCATGAACTTAGAAACTACAAACCGCTATTATAATACACAATCAAACAGAAATAATAAATTGGAAAAAGAACCTTGAGGGATATTTACGATTCTGCTTGCTAGACTTGACATTTTGGGGGTTTGAAACACTGAATAGAGTTTTTCTCCACCTGGAGGAAATTGCCATCAAGTTTGTGCAGATAGAAGCAAATTTGTGAGGATTTTATGCGACATTTTATTTACAATACCTTGCATAATATCGAACAGTTCTCAAAAACATATATTTTACACGACTTGTCAAGAAAATGTGCTTGAAACACAGGAAGATGGGAGTCTTCAGAAACGTCAACATGTTTTTAAGGTTATAACGTCATTAAGTTAACGTAGAGCAGTTGGTTAGGCGCTGCTATCCTTATTTTTCGTCAAGCGTGAAAGGTCGCGGGTTCAAATCCCACCCTCTCCTCTTTTTTTTTTTTTGTTTGCTGAACTGATACCGTTGATATTAGAATATTTAAAAAAATGAATCCGATGCACATTTGAGAGACGTCCCTTCTGCGCATATTTCCCCTTAGAAGTTGGACATTTCCAGGATTTAAAGTTAAAACTTTTCTTTTTAGTTATTGTTCATATGTTGTGTTAACACACACATCATGATTAATTCACAAATCAGATATATGTATTCAGGATGTAAAATGTAATGTTATTTAAGTTATGTATTTTTGTTCTTCACTGACACCTAAAATATTGATTATTTGATTTCGATATACTAAAAAAAGATATACAGTTATGTTAAGTCGTGATGTAGTGCAGTACTGTAACGAAGGAGAGCGTTTAATGAGTTCAAATTGCTAAGATTGGTAATTTTATGTCCGTTCCTTCGTAATGACTGTTGTCAATCCTCTGACCACCATCTTACCATGCGTCTAAAACTAATAGTAAATAGTTAATTAACATAAGTAAATTGTTATTGCGACGGAGGCCGATTCGATAAGAAACTACTAATAAGTATTTATATAGTGAGTGACAAACAAAAAATTCAAAACCTCATAATGATCATTAATTCCTCACTGCTTTGTATCTAAAAATGTTTGTCTTCTTTGAACAGAAAGTACGAGTATCAGATATAACAAACTTTCCGCTCTAACTTTGCAATATTCGAAACCACCATTACAGACTTAGCTCTATGTAACTTGATTATGCGCAATCCACGTGGCATGTGCCTCCTATCATCGAAATAACTTTCTCTTACTATTTCCTTTTCTCTCGTGAAATACAGAGACCAATGTTAACTTCTTAGCACGGTGGATAAACTTTACACCCACCGATATACTCCTGAAAAAAAATCCTGCCTATGTGGAGAATCGAACCTACGACCTTCCTCGTGAATATCAAGCACGCTACCTCTTCTCCAGATAGCTCATGTTAAAATTTGCTACCAGTTTGAAGAAACCAATTCACACATAATGTCATACCTATAATTTCCTCATGGCAATTTTCATGAGGAAACGAATTCAGATAAAATCGAGAATCGCTGAAAGGGAAAAATGATGAACATGTCTATTGGCGTTTTGTCATATTTTGTAAATTGTGTAAAAATTCCATGTTTTGAACAAGCAATCGTTTAGTTACGAAGTATGTTGTTGTTTGTTTAAAGTAGGAACAGGAGAGCAAAAAGGAGTAGGCCTAATTTGAACCAGACCCCGTTTGACAAGAAACTTCAACTTTTTTCCAAAGACTGTATGGAAAGAGAGAGGAAATGGATATTCAACGTATGAAATATAAAATATGTTTGAAATTAAAACAATGGAAACCTTCAAAGATAATACTAACGAACTTCAAACTATGAAAAACATATTTTCGTGGTAGAAAACTCCAAGTCATTTTCGAAATATGAACTTGATTTTTTTCTGTATTATAAGTGGAGATAAACAGGTGACGGAGGAACAGTGTGGGAGGGAGACCAGCAGTCGGTAGGTAAGCCAAGACCCTCACGGGCTGTAGAACTATGGGTTATTATTATTATAAGTGGAGATATGGGACGATACAATCCCTCCGAATGAGAATTTTAAGTGAGCTACCTCCAACTTTTTCAATGGTCATAATTACTAATTAGGGTCCGAAAGTTGATGAAAAATCAACTTTTTTTTCTGACCGTTAAAAACAATGCTAAACCTGATATCATGTCCGTTTCCCTTTAGTTAGAGCCGGAAAACACTTTCTATTTTACATTTTGTTTGTGCATTTTTCGGCCTTTTTTGGCTTTTAGTTTATTTGTCAGTATTTTTAATAGTTTTCGTTGCATTTTTACATATTTTTGAGGTTTATTTTTCTCCTCCCCTGTTGTTTCGTGCATTTTAAATGCATTTACTAGTAAAACATACATATTTAACATGGTCCTTTTAGCAAATTCACCATGAATCGAAAATACGGTCAATGGAAAAGCATATTATTCTTAACTGAAATGTTTGGCAATGGATTAAAATACTTTGTGTGAAGATCTACTTTAAGGTTTTTTTTCTGGACACTATTAATCT
>NC_139249.1:2251237-2296237 GCF_977018435.1 Lepisma saccharinum
CAAACTTTCACTTGAGGCAGAGAAGAAATAATATGTCAATTTCAAAAATTATTAATCTTGACGAACATTAAAATAATAACAAAAATTGTTTTTCAAAAGTAAAAAAAAATCGCTGTACTGAAAATCAATCCCTTCATGTACGAACGACTCCTATGAAAATAAACCACCTGCACAATGTCATATCTACGAAAGAAAGTCAACTGCGCTCACCTTGAGAACTCGGTGCAGCAGGGAGGCCATGCTCCCGTGGAGGGTAGGCTCGTTCAGCTGCTGTAGCAGGCGAAGTAGGCACGGGATGTGGGCCAGTAGGCCACGCAGCAAGTAGCCCAGGCATTCGGGGTTGGCCGCCATGTTGTGCAGCACCTGGAAGCTTCTCTCTGCTTCCAGCGCTGGATTTTTCTCTGGAAATAGAAACCAACGTAAGCCAGTTTACCTAGTAACGAACCTGAGCGTTTAAGGTTTTATATTTGTAAGATATTAAGATTGTTACCAGGCCTCCCGCACTGGTGCAAAAATCCGAATAAGGTTAATTTCGGAATTCATTTGTTCGTGCATGAATTAACCAGCTACCAGTCGGCACCACCATCGATGCTAAATCCTAATTTTCTCATTAAAAATTTAGTTTATGTATCTATTAATCAATGATGATCACTTGTACGTGATTTTGTATTTTATTAAATGCCTTTCCCTTCTTAAACATGTATAAGAAAAATCGTATTTTTAAAGTCACTACTTCCACATGACGTAACATCGTTCCATATGATCTGTCATGGACGTACACTAACTATTTTAATAAGGATGTAGAAGAACAAAAAATAAAAACAATGGCTTATTGTGCAGATTTTTATTGTAAAAACTGTCAGAAGAGGATTCCAGAGCTGTGTTCGTGTCCTGTCATATCCTGAAAGGTTAGTTATTTATGAATTCTGTTCGCTCTTTATGTAAAAATAATTTCCATAAAGTTAGTTTCCACGGATAATAATTCCTAGCATGTCTTCGTATTCTGTATTTTGCTTCATTTAAGTAAAAGGACATGTGTTAAAAAAAACGTCTGAAAGATTAAAGGTTCGATTTTGTAACTTAATGTTATTTATAAGTTACACAGGAGGATAGGAAGCCAACGAGAATAGTAGGAATGACTTGAAGTTTGTTTGAAGTTCGGAAAAGCTCATTTGTGCATGTTATAATGCAGAAAGTGTCAAGTTATCGCGCTCCTATTCGCTTCTGCATGAAGTTTATTTCTTCTAGCATTTAAAACTTTGTCAACATGTACAGGAGATGAAAAAAGCGTGTAAATATTAAAGCAATGAAACCTAAGGTAACGGTTCCTATCGTTCTATGATTTTTTTTTAAAATTCTCTTAGCAGGAAGACTAATTATCGTAGAATTTTAGCAATCATTGTCACACGAAATTTGAACCTTTCTTAAAGTAATTAGCACTTTTTGGATTTTTTTAAAAAATATATTTATGTTGAAAAAACAACTTAAAAATTACCTTACGTAAGCTTGCACGCTTCCCAAGGACAAAGTATTTTCCATTGACAAGGGACTGTAAGTATCGTAGACTAGTGGAAATTAATGTAGAAGTAAATCGGAACCTTAGTAAAATGAATTTAGGTAATTTATTTATAATGCTAAGAGAACCAAACCTGGCCTGCCTAACCTAACTACGAAAGCATACATTGAACCAAATCATAAGTAATCACTAGTTTTGGAAACGAAATGAGTTTAACTAACCTACATGTGCAATATATGCAAAATATTTTACGAACGTTTACACATGTGTTACTGTAAAGAAAAATCCTTTCTCACTGGTGCCACGGGAGGAAGATTTTGTGTTTCAAATCGCATTTTAATCTATGTGCTTTAATCCAACCCTACAGAATTATGGATGTTACTCCTATTATTAATAATAAAATATTTTGTTGATGGAATCATCTAATTATACCTGTAGTTAATATTATTGCTGTAATAGCTCTTGTTGTTGGTCATTGGCTTTGATCTACTAGATGGTATGGGTGATTTTGATTTGTTGACATATTTCCTGTCCTGGTATCTTCTTCAGAAATATGTTGTGTCATAACATTTTTCTTGAAACACTCCCGGGAATAGATTCCATGATCCATTTAATGACAAAAATTGCATTGTTAGCCAGTTGTAGGTTAGGCAGTAAGCTTCAGGGACTCTTTCTAAAAGATAATGTGGTAAAACTTTGCTTCATATGTTAGGACGTTTAGTGCAATATCTATAATATTTTTTTTTATTTGCATTGCCACACACTGTATGGTGCCATAAGAAGTAGTTACGATGAGAAATAATGTAAAAATTGAGTAAAAATAAATCAATTGAATGGTGACAAGCTCATAAGATTTTGCGCAATTGTTGAAGGTGCTATCATAGAATGGACCCTTATACATTTGACACTACTTTATTCAACAGATACAGATAGTGATCTAATGCATATTTTTCTTTGTGTTGACACGCTTTGACCTTAGCTCACTAACAACTCCTGCATCTTGGAATTTATCTTTTTTGAGTGACATAAAATGCAGAATGCTTTGTCTTGCATAGTTATATGTTTCTAAAATAATTTTTCGTCTTTTATTTTTCTCGTAGAGCTGAGATACAGTTGGAGAAAATATGGCGAAAGGACTTGAGGCACAAAACATACAAAAGTTACAGAGTTTGTGGAGATAATTTTTCAGAGAAAATGTTTATGAATTCTAATAGAAATAAGTTAGTGCATGATGCATACCCAGATGTAGAACCAAGTAAGTATATTGCATTTCTTATGGAATAACATTGCCATCAGTTATGTGGCTCATGCATAAGAAATTGTATTTTCCCTTTTCTGCATTAAAAAAATATATGCTTTAGAGATAAATTTTGCTTAAAGTACATAACACCTAACAACACGATACATTGCTTGAGGATGTTAGAAACAAATGTATTTAATGTTTCACTAAATATTCAAGCAGGATGGTTGAAAAAGATATGATTTTCAGCTAAACAGTCCTGTAAAATATTTGAAAAGTTTGATTAAAGGAAATAAAATGCACATATTTTTCTGTTTGAGATTGTACATATGTGAACCTACTATGGAAATGTTTGTTGAGTGTGTTAATGATGCTTTAATAATTTCAGTAACTTTTATTCCAGTGAAAGTCTGTAGGACCTCAAAGAGATTATCATACCTTATGCAAAATATATTATTTACTAGTGATTCAATAAATATATATATACCTGAATAACAACGTGTTTGTTTATTTTCCCTTACATTTGTTATTAGCAATAGAATATAATGTTTTACATTTCCACAGTATGAGTATTAAATCATTAAGAGTAATGTACTTACTCTGAAACTGTTCTCTTCTTCTGGAGTATTTCTACATGTAAATTCATTCTTTGTGAAGTATAACATGTCACCATAGTGAGTGTCCGACCAAGAAACCTATCAGTATGACACAATGGTTTGTCTAATGGATTTTCATTAACAATATTATGATAATATTCAATGCAGTGGAAATTATTTGATGTAGGGTTTTAAGGATTTCTTATAGTCTTTAACTTTATATTCCATATGTTTAATGCTAACAATATAATTTATATGTGTAATTGGAAGTAAGATGCTTGAAATAAATTTTGGGACTTGTAGGCATAATGACCATATTGGGCCATTCAATGTATGTGAGGAAGAATCCTCCTATCTAATATCCTTACTTGAGTTTGAACTGTTCTTTTAGGTCTACTTTATGCACAGAAAGGCTAATTTGGTTGAAACTACCGTTTAAAGTGGGATCCGAAATACTATGGGTCTCCACCGGGTATCGAACCCATACCTGAGTTAAAAAAATGGGTATGAAGAGCCCCTTGGGAAAGGTTGAAACTGAAATGTTATAAAGACTTGCAAAGGATATACACAAAACTACGAACTTCCTCAGAGACAGTATAAGAGCCCAGCTCTTCTCAAAAAGGTAATGACATTTATTAAAGTGCTGTCATTAACTCCCAACCTGGTCAATAATTGGTAAGATCAAAAGTTTGAGGAAAGTATAATCTACACATTTGCTAGGAATAAGCCAATCACTTAACATTTAGACATGACACATTGGATGGACTAGCCCTTGCAGCAAATCATCATGAGTGAGACACCTATGTTCAATACGAGGCCAAGTTAAATTTACTTCTTGATGGAAGGGATGATATGAGAAACATGCACCAATGATCGACCTGATAGTGTGAAGCTTGAAAGAATGATTATTTATTAACTCTTTATGTTCACTTTCTTTTAGACTGACTAGAAACATGTGTGACATTATTTAGAAGTAGCAGGGATTTTGTCAATATGGCATCCACTATGAGTGAAATGTTGCTGTTCATTGGTTCATTTCCAAGTGTCACATGTCACTTTGGTGTGAAATCTCTCTAAATTGCAAAAAATACTGTTGGTTTCTTTGTCATCAGCTGGAAATTTGCACATTTCTTTTGTTTCTCAATTAGCTTTAAAAAATTCATGTGCAATATTTATTCTGAATGCATGGATTGTATCATCTTCAGTACTGTATTAAGTATATGAATATATAAAATACATATCTGTGCAGGATAAGATCTTTCAGTGGTGTATTTTTAATTCCATTGTGTGTGTGTTTAGGAGTGGGGGGCTGGGAGTGTGCTTATCTAGCTTGATCCTACATACTCAATGACTGCTTTGTTTTTTTCTAAGACATTCTTATTTCGAGTCCAGATTTTTGTGTAACTATGAAATATGTAATGCCATATGACGCAATTGTAGTCAATATGTAGAGTGGTTCCAGTAAGTAACTTCGAACAAAACTCGCTTGTATGACATACTCCTACTCCCATCCTAGATTAAAAATTAGGGATTTTTGACAAATACTAAAATGAATAAGCATGCAGTGATTAGTTAATAACATATCTTACAAACATTCACACGTTTTTAGAAATGGGTTGAAATTACTCTCATGCAAACCAGAAAAGTGAAATTTCATACAACTTCGATTGATTGATTGATTTGGTGTTTTAAGTCAACTTTATTCACAGTAAGGCCAATCGGGACTGGAACTACAGTTTAAAGTGGGATCCGAACCGCTATGCGTCTCCATATAGATACAACTTCGAGATGGGGTGGTTGCTATATAGGCATTCTAGATTAACTTGTGTAAGGTGTGACCTGTTCTTACTCTATTTTTCCATAACTATTCATTATCATCATCATAGTAGTTTTTACAGAGAAATAGACTGATAGAATTAAAACAATTACAATTTTATTCCAGAAATTATTCTGTTTGATAACTTCCCCAATGAGCTGTGTCACTCATAACTATTATTTTATTCTATTCTCTCATGGCAGATGGCACTGAACTAGTTTCTATGTCGTATTGTCCCAAATACTATTTCATCTACAGAACACTGAATGTAAGTTGTGATAGAAATTAACTGTAGTGTAAAATATTTACTTTCATCTACAGCATAACATAACCCATGGTTCTACAGAATAGTTTCTCAACCTATAGAGTGCGACCAACTCCTGGGTCCTGAGGGGACATTTGGTGGGTCGGGAAGTTGGGTTCGAAACTTTGTTAACTGGGTCTTAAAAACCTATTACCTTAAATTACTTAGATATATTGTTTTAACAATTTAAATTCAGGCCGTGTTGTTGTAAAAGAGCAAATATATGATTATAGACTAGGTGCACACCCCTACAAAGTAATTCCGCTTGTTCCCATCTTATGGGTCCCATGAAGTGTAATATCCTTCAAGGTGGGTCTACGACTGAAAAAGTTTGAGATCCACTGCTCTACAGCCCTGGAAGGTCCTTGGCCTATCAACTGACTGCCAGTCTGCCTCCCACAACCCTACCCTATAGATCTTCAACCAGTAATGGGGTGACGTAGGGTCAGCACATCGAACCCTCAGCTGTTATAGGAGATTTCCCAGACTGGGTTACGCTACTCACTTGTAGGTCCCCAATTTTCTTAGGATGGTGGTTAAGATTGGAAAACAAGTACTGACTGACTATATGTATATATCTTTTATTCCAGTATATTTCATACCTACAAGCCGCCAGCCGATTTGTAATGGTTTCGTTAGATGAATAGCGTTAATGTTCCATCAGTAGTTTTTAATATACGTTTTATGATTTATTCTTATTTCCTGAGACAAAACCTTCGAATCCTGTCTTTTGTTTTCCTGGCATTTTCAGGAACAAATCCCCCCCCCCCCCTCCTCAGGGTACTCCACTGATATCAATTGTAGAGAAAGTGGATGCATTTGTCTTTCGTTTTATGAGGCCATAGACAGATGAATGGGATTTTCTGCGTTGGTAAATCAGAAGTGTCTACATCTTGCGATTGAATATGGTAGGCTTACACAAGAGAGAAAATTACAGTGACGGCACCAGAAACAGTTGCTGATATTAAGTGTGCTGTATCCTGCACATTGCCACCCACGTTAAACTGTGCAGCAATTGTTATGAAGAGAAAGAGACAATTTTTGAAATGTTGCAACATGGCTCGAGCGCCCTTTAGAACACTTTTGGTAGCCCAATGATCCGCTCACCCCACCCTTCCATTCCTGCTTTTATTTTCTGCTAATAATTCGGACATATCTCGTAAGGTCGTAGTATTTATTTTATTTAAGTCCATAAAAATGTTCTACAAGGATAAATACCATTGGTCAGTTAATGCAGGGGTCCTGGGTTCGAATCCCTGTTAGAGCTTTCTTTGTGTCATCAATTTTTCATAGCATCGTCGCGATTAGCCTAAAATTGGAAAAATGCGACGCTAAATAAACAACGACGAGGGAGGGGTAAAACGCATTGATCTACGAACAAAGTAATCTCCGTAGATAAAATCGCGATTTGCCCAAAATGTCAGAAAAGTAACGCATAATAGGGAGAATACGAAATAAAAATACTTATTACCACAGATAATACACGGACCATTTTTCATGCACAACGGAATGATTTACGTGCTGGAATTTCAGGAACTTGAAATTATTTTCGTATGTTGTGCTTCTGGGCTACTTATTCTGTATATCTCGTAACTTAGATGTAGAAATCATTCAAACGTAACATGCATTAACTGAACAATGGTATTTATCCTTGTAGAACATTTTTATGCACTTACATAAAATAATTAATTCGACCTTACGAGATATGTCCCGAATTATTAGCAGAAAATAAAAGCAGGAATGGAAGGGTGGGGTGAGCGGATCATTGCGCTGAGACGCATTCAACTGTCACTGCCAAGAGTAAGATATGATTGGCGGAGAGGTTGCTATGAAAACGCTTTACGTTTCGAAACAGCTGTAGGGTGGCTCCACATGTCCGGTTTGGTATACGCACAGATTACAAAGGAGAGATAGGAAGTAAGCGATCTTATTAATCTGTGTTGTTACTTCAAATAATGTGCAAGCTGTCACAGACAACTATAGTTAGATTGATACAGTTGTGGTTGGAACTTGTGTATATGTTTAGAAATACGTCATAATCTGTTCATGTTGACGTCACTTTCTTGTCTCAGCAGAGGAAGTGAACCCGCCTGAATGTTCTTCACCTGACGATAGACTCAGTTAGAAAACAGGTGAATGAGAGAACTCAACAGAAATGTGATAACGGTTAATGGAATGCCCGAATAGTGTAATTGGTAATTATTGTCGTGTCATTCTGGCTATGCTCGGAAATAATAATTAAGTACAGAAACTTTCGTGTATTTACGTTTGTCTTGTCCAACGTTAATTCTATATGCAAGTGTGTTTAGTGATTGTGATGTGATTTAGTATGTTATAGAATTGTTCCTCTTCAGGCAGAAACGTAAGCAAATCTGTACCTTGCTTGTAAGTCCACATACGATAGGAAATATAAGTGATTATAAAACTGCGTATAACTTCGAATACTGTGTTGTGTTTCTTTTCTACCCAGCAAGCCCTGAAGTTAACGTCCACATGCGTTGTCTACGTAATCTACGCGTAGATTACATCGAGTTGTAGTTTACATAGACTACGTGGACAATGTAAAGTTCACTAAAAGTTGTAGGGCCCAGGAGTAAAACATGATAAGGGACATTTTTGTCATTATTGAGTTTCTTAAGCAGAAAAGTTATTAGAAGCTATACTCTAGATAAATTGTTTTCGTGTTGTGTTCACCAATTTCAGAAGGCTTCACTGAGTCCAATGTAAATTGCATGACGTAGCAATTACACTAGAAAATTCAACGATGGCCACTTTTTTACGAGCACTTTCTAACTCAATAGTGACCAAAATGCCATCATATTTTGTTCCCGAGCCGAACTCTTCAATTAATTTTCAAGGCTTTCATGAAAGAAAGTGACATTTTCAACTATATTTGTTCCTAACGAATTGAAAAGAATCCTTTTTACAACAAAATTTATATTTTCTTTTCTATTAAACATCTTTAATAGAATAAGTTGTAAATATACTGAGAAATTTGTCTTCAGGGCTTCTATCTTCCAACGTTTTCGGCTTTAGACTGATAAGGGAAGAGGCCCCTCCCGAAATAGAATTCTGGTTACGGGCGTGGGTCCTGCACATTTGCAATGATATAACACATTTTAATGAACAACAAAGTTGAATTACACATTTCTTATCTTAAAATAAAACGATTATTTTCAGCTAAGGAAAAAAAAGAGTCAAAGAATGATAATAACAATAACAGTTTTACAATTAACTCTCAAGTAATTTATATTTTAATTTTCAACCATGTATAGCAGGAGCGTATATTACAGGCTATGTGCGAAGCCTGAAGCCGAGAGATTAAATTCAGAAGAAATTTTGGAGTTGGAAACCTGATTTCCTAGGAGTTGGCAACCTTCATCAAGTCGTAACAGAGTGCAAGTCTCACCCATCTACAATCTGACTATGCAGAGGGATAGTCTTCGCCATTTTTTTTACCAGGAACGGTGCATTTTGGAACCAAGAACATTTCAGGAAAGGGTAAACATATATAAAAATATGTGCAATTTTTTTCAACAGTGCGTCAAGCTACCGTATGATTCTGCCAGATAAAATTCTGAGACAGGTGTTTCAACAGTTGAGTAAATGCATGGAAAACAGAGAATTTGAAGGTTTGAAACAATTGAATTGTCTGGCATTGTTTTAAAATCTCAAGAAATTTGAAAAAGTTCCTCAAGCACTTTTCATATCCATTAGAACACTAAGCCCCGCGACAGGTTAACTTTGCAGCAACATTTCACACATATAGACCTAAACGTGCGCGCAGAATATAGTTCCGCTACAATACTGCCGATTTTCTCAGTCTGTGATATGAACAGCTCGGTGGTTGAGGTAAACTGTCACGAAGATTCTGAGCGCCGTTCTCGCGCGGATTAATACATACAACCTGCCGCAAACTTAATCTGTCGCGGGGCTTACGGTATTGTGAGATAGCCCAAGTTTTGAGCCGAGCATACGCCACTGATATGTAGATATAGATCACGGATGATTAGGGCTTTGATTTGTGCCCTGTGTATACTACATACTAAAAGGGACTGGCTACTATGAGCAACCAATCAGGCGACGATGTACGAACCTGTGTGAGAGGACTGGCTCTGCCTCTCTTTGCCCAGCTTTCTCTTCGCTCTCCGACGGGAATCCTGCTTGCCAAGGCTCTCGGAGTTCTCCTGCAAGGAATATGACAGCGTCAGAATGATGTGTTCACAACTCGAGTTGAGCGGCTTCAATTAATAAGAAAACGATAAAAAACAGCAATGTTGGGTCGAGATATTTTAAGAAAACCACTTGGAGGGTATTGACTCTTATAAGCACAAGGGGGGCCTATGAGAAGGGTTGTTAAGGGCCCAGGAATTGTAAATAAATTCAAATCCGGTCCAGGAGAGAAAATCAGCAAGCGTAAATAGGTTCTGGACCTTAAAGAACCTTTTCAGCTGTAAAGTATTCCTATTCGGTCCAGGAAACCTTTTCTCCGGGTAAATTTAAATACGGTCCAAGTTCGGTATCGACATGAAACAATACGCAACTTGGACCGAATCTAAATTGCACGAGAAAAAAAAAAACGTCCCGGTCCCGTAATATTTTACACTATTCTTGTGTAACATTAAAACTTTTTGACAACTTCAATTGGATATTCGTTCATACATTGAAGCCAGTTTTACAATTGAATAACTATTTGATCCTGTGTGTACAATCTTCTAATTTTTCCAGTAAAATCGCAATATGGTAACAGGAAAATTAGAAAACTCAACATGTACAAATAATAATTAAAATATTATAACAATCGCGGGAACGTGTGACCGAATATAGAAACGATTTTGTTGCAAAATTTTAAACCTTCCACAAGAAAACGAAACATATATCTTCTATATAACATACCAGGCATCATAGAGCTCCAACGTCCTTTAAAGAATAATAACTATTAATTAACAGTAAAATATGCATTTAATCTCTATATTAGCACAGATTATTTAGTCAATAATGTACTTGTAATTACTGTAACATCAACTTACTGTTTGTTACAATTTCTGTCACTCAGCTCAACAAAATGGATTGGGTCTCACAGGCCACCTAGTGACAAAAATGAAAAGTTACTTGTATCTGAAGAGGGCAACATGTAATATAAAACTTCTTGTCCTGTGCGACTAAAGAAAATCTTCCAAGTTATGCATATGTTCTTGTACGTCATGTACAGTCAGCGGCAAAAAAATGAGACACCTAGTTTATGAAATACTCGCTCTCTGCATAACGTATGTTTCAAAACCGTATCTAACTTAAACATTCTTAATATGTATGCAGTATCAAGTATGCTTTATTATATAAGATAGCATTTCCTCGTATATGAAGTGTGGGTCATGTGCAATGTTGGCAGATCAGTAGTTGTATTTGTGGTATTATAAACCCGAGAAAGTATGAGCCCCTCTCAAGCAGATTTGTCTACACTTAAAACTAGCTCAACATGCCCATATGAGCTTTTTGCTCAAGTGTGGAACTCTGTCTAATCCAAGATTTTTGTAAAAATGCCCTCGAGAATTTCCTGAGAAAGTATGACCCCCCTCAGATTGATTTGCCTACACTTGTAAAAGGCACTTCTGTGAGATTGTTGTCCATAAGCTTGTTAAAAATATGCCCTCTTGATATTTTTTTTGGCTACACCTAAATCTAGGCCAAGACACACCCACCTACACACATACACACACATACACACACACCCACACCCACCCACACCCACCCACATACACCCACACCCACCCACACCCACCCACACATATTTACTTCCGGTCCACTTCCGGTCCACTTCCGGTTTGCCTACTTCCGGTCCACTTGTGGCCAAGTTGTGGCCTATTTCTGGTTTATTTATATTGCATCATGCTGTGCAACAAATTATTATCCAATATAGAGTTTTGATTTGAACCCCAAGAAATTTTATATAAATACCAAAGCCAAAAATATTAACACACATACACACATACACACACACACACACACACACACACACACACACACATATACACACACTCACACACAAATCATACTGCTGAACCCAACTGATATTTTTTATTAAGTATAGAGTTTTGATTTGAACCCCAAGAAATTTTATGTAAATACCAAAGCCAAAAATATTAACACACATACACACACACATATACACACACTCACACACAAATCACACTGCTGAACCCAACTGATATTTTTTATTAAGCATAGAATTTTGATTTGAATCCCAAGAAATTGTATATAATAAACAACAACAAAAATGCCAAATCAAAAATATTGTAATCAATGCAATAAGAATATATCCAGCCCCAATTGGGCCAAGCACCAAAAGATTTGTAATCCAGACAAATACAGAACTCCCACAAAAATATGCCCCAAATGCCATAGAAAATATAGCATGGAATATTTCACATATAAACATAAAGGTACTTGCTCTGCACAGTCATCAATATTGCCCCCACAACCATCTACATCTGGTCTGAAAAGGAAGCATGAAGCACCTGTTAATGCTGGACCTGCAAAGCAGCCACGCTATGAACCCATCCATAGCAGTTTTAATAGCCAATTAAGAGATTATCGGTTTGTATCAGAGCCAAGATGTGGTATTGAGAATTTTTTGAACAGTGTAAATCCTGATGTGCAGGCAATTCTAAATGCACAAAATGGCTCTTATAAGCTGTCCCTCAAATTGTTTACACAATATAAGAAATCAAATGGCACAAAATTTACACAGCCCCACATAACAGAAACTATACCCGTATATTCAAATGCAAATTCAGACAAAATAATAAGCAGTTTGATAGATCAATTAAATATTAAACACACTGAATTTGCAGCAAAAGAGTCTGGATGGAGCCTATGCGGATCTCCACACAAGTTATATGTTAATATTTCTGAATTCAGCCCATTACAAGGATCTACATATTTGCCATTACCTGCCAATATTAAAAACAAAAGAGCCGTGGTTAATATTGAAAATAATGATGATAAATGCTTTTTGTGGTGTATTTTAGCTGCTTTGTTTCCAGTTTTAATGCATCCTGAGAGAATAAGTTATTATAAACAATATGAACACAATTTTGATGAGGCAATGGAGGGTTTAGAATATCCAATGTCTGTTCAGAATATTGATAAATTTGAAAAAAAGGCCAGGCATATCAATGGCAAACAATTATCTATTAATGTATTTATTTGTTCCACTGGCCGTGGCAATTGTTTGATAGCACCTCTCAGAATCAGTACATTTGATGATGATTCTGCTATTCCGATTGATTTGCTCTTAATTGAAGGGGATGGCACATATCATTATACTCTGATACATAATCTTGAAGCTTTAGTGAGAACACAACAAGGCAAATCCAATACAATATTCAAGTTGTGCCGAAGATGTTTAACTGTTTTTGATGGTAGAAAAATGGTGAATGGGGTTCGGGAAGAGAATGCAGAAATTGCCAAAAACAAGTTAATTGAGCATCTGAAATACTGTAAAAATCATAAACCTGTTCATATGGTGATGCCAATGCCAAGTGAAAATGCCAAATTCAAAAAGTTTGAAGCCTTGTTGGAACACCCAGCATATATTGTCTGTGATTTTGAATCAAACCTCAAACCTCTTGCATTCTGCAATCCAGATCCTGAAGAATCTTCAATTACACCATACCAGCTACATGAACCTTCCAGCTTTTATTATGTGATTGTACAGAATGGTGTTGTTAGTAAAGAATATTCATACATGGGAGCAGATGCCATCAAAGAATTTGCACATAGAATAGAAAATGAGTGCCATGACATAGCATCTAATATCTTATTAAAATCAAAACCCATGTTGCCTTTAACAGAGAAACAGATTGAAGATTTCAACAATGCAGAAAAATGCCCGGTATGTGATTCTGAATTTTCAGATACAAAAATCAAGTTGAAACACCATTCTCATACAGATGGTAAATTCAAAATGGCCCTGTGTAATAGCTGTAATATTAAGATCCAGAGACCAAAATTTGTCCCAATATTTTGCCATGGAGCATCCAATTATGATTTTCATCATCTGATCAGATATGAGGGGTTTGACAAGCAGAATTTAAATATTTTAGCTGAAAATGATGAGAAATATATTGCTATTAGCAAAATAATTAAAGTTAATAGTGTTCCTATTCACATAAGATTTCTTGATTCTTACAGAATTTTATCGGCTAGCCTGGCTACACTGGCCACTCAATTATCTGATGATCAATTCAAAATCACATGTGCTTTGTTTCCAAATCAGGACCTGAAATTAATTAGGCGGAAGGGTGTATATCCATATGACTATGTTACAGATTTTTCTAAATTTGATGAGTGTTCTTTGCCACCACAAGAAGAGTTTTACAGCAAAATCAGAGGATCTGGAATCACTGATGATGATTATCACCATGCCCAATTGATGTGGAACAATTTAAAATGCCAGACATTTGGTGATTATCACATGGCATATTTAAAACTTGATGTGACCCTCTTAGCTGATATACTTCAGGCATTCAGAAAATCTTCCATGCAAAATTATAAGCTGGATCCAATGTATTTTTACAGTGCTCCGGGCCTAGCATGGTCTTCAATGTTTTTAAACACTAAAATGCATTTGGATCTGATCCAGGATCAAGATATGTACTTGTTTATGGAGCAATGTATAAGAGGAGGCATGGTGCAATGTTCTCAGAGATATGCCAGAGCAAATAACAAATATATTCCTGATTATGATCCAGCACGGCCATCAAATTATATACTGTATGTGGATGCAAACAGCCTGTATGGCTATGCTATGATGCAAAAACTGCCATATGCAGGGCTTGAATGGGTTGAAGATTTCAATATTGAAGATCTTAAGAATTTTGATGACAGTGACTATGGCCTCTTCTTAGAGGTTGATCTGACAATTCCAGATAATTTACACAACAAATTTTCTGATCTGCCCCCAATTCCCGAGGTTCAGTGCTCACCTGGCTCTAAACAGAAGAAATTGATGATGACACTGGAGCCAAAACAGGGTTATGTCTTATATTACAAAAACCTCCAGTTCCTGATGCATCATGGTGTTCAAGTGACAAAAGTTGGAAAAGTTTTGAGGTTCAGGCACTCAAGATGGTTGAAAAAATATATTGATACAAACACAGAGCTTCGAACATCTGCAAAAAGCCAATTTGATAAGGCCTTGTTTAAATTGATGGTCAATTCTGTGTATGGCAAAACTATTGAAAATGTCAGAAAACATACCGATGTTAAAATAATTACTGACCCCAGCCTGAGCAAAAAATTGGTTGCAAAGCCTAATTTCAATTATAAAAGAATTTATGATGAAAATATGGCACTTTTCAACATGAAAAAAACAAAAATTAAGTTTGATAAACCTATTTATGTAGGGGCTGTGATATTGGAATTGGCCAAATTACATATGTTAAAATTGTATTATAATGTGTTGAAGCCTTTTTATAAGGATCGTGTAAAACTGATGTACATGGACACGGATAGTTTTGTTCTTGATATTAAAACAGAAGATGTTTATAAAGATATGTCACAGCCTGAATTGCTTGAATATTTTGATACCAGTGAACATACAAGAATTCAACCCCACAACAAAAAGGTGCCTGGCAAGTTAAAAGATGAGACACTTGGTGATGTTATTGTGGCATTTGCTGGGTTAAGGGCCAAGATGTACAGTTTTGAGACATGTAGTGGCGCTGTTGCCAAAAAAGCCAAGGGCATTGGCAGAGTAACTGTTGAAAAAGAGCTCCAATTTGAAGATTATAAAAATTGTCTCAAATCATGTAGCACAATCAAAACATCAGAATCCAGAATCCAGAGTTTGGATCACTTATTGACTAGCAATATTGTAAGAAAAGTGGCTCTGGACCCACATGATGATAAGAGATGTATTTTGTCATGTGGCATACATACTCTACCATGGGGTCATTGTGATTTGAAAAATGGCAATCAATGCCCAAGCACAGAGCATGATTTGAAATAAATAAACATACCTATGAACTTATTTGGGTTCAAAAAACAGGCTATTATGGAGCTGCCGACACCACAACCCTCTTCTGATATGATATCTAAACTAAGTGGCTTGTTAATTATTCATCTGAACAGCATACTTACAGATATTGATGATAAAACAGGCAAAATATTGTACATATTTAACAATAATTTAAATCATTACCAATTACCTGTAGGTGGGCAATTGCAATTTATTACAACTCCTGAGGGTGATGTCAAAATTTCAGTAGGGAGAAATATTTACAGAATTAAGCACTCAAACATGATTTCTGGCACTGTATATACTGTTTCTGCTGGTGACTGCTTATATATTGAGGTCCCTGGATCATATGACAAGGTTATACCCTTTTTTATAGAATTAAGAATCAGATATTCAATAATAAATAACCACTAAAACAAAAATGCCTAATGATATTTTTGGCCATACAAGGCATGAAGTCACAGTGATGAGATTCTGATGCTTGATGTCAGAGTCAAGAAATTAAGAAGTGATTTACAAGCTTTACAAACTACACTCAATGCCAGTCTTCAATTAGAAATTACAAATTTGCAATCACAATGCATGGACCCTCTTCTTAAAATTGATTCTGAACTCAAATTATTGCTTCAGAAATATACTGATTTGGCCATATTGGATAATTTTCAAAGTTTAGAAGAAGCTGTAGCAGCTCTTCAAGCCAAATTTAAGACCCAGGCTAACAACTCTGAGCAATTGAAACAGCAATTGGAAGAGCAGATAAATAATGTCCAGACACAGCTCCAAACAATTGTCAAAAGCATAAAATCACAAGAAGATTTTGATCTAGTGATTTCCACTCTAAAAGAACAGATTCAATCACTCCAAATACCTAATCTGGGCCCTCTGAACAATGCCATAGCCGAGGTTAAAGAAAAAATTGAGACACTTGAAAATTTTATGAACAATTTGCCATCTTCTGATGCTTTGAGTGCAATAACTCGGAGTGTTGCAAATATTAAGCTGCAACTTGAAACATATGAAGATTTTGGAAAAATTCAAAGTACCATAACCCATCTTGAAGGTACCATAGCAGCAGTGCAAAGTGATTTGGCAAATGTACAAGAATCCCGATTGCCCGGTATTGTAGATACCCGTGTCAGTGTCCAGCAACAAATCACAAAGCTTGAAAACCTCAACACTGAATCTGAGCTATCTCATTTTCATCACTTGATTGATGATATCCAAACAAAACTTGAAATTTTACAACAATCCACACCCACTCAGGCAGATATAGCCCTGCTCCAAAATGCTATGCAAAATGTGGCTGATGCTTCTGAATTAAACAATGTGAAATTGGCACTTGAATCTTTGCAAAATACAGTATCAAATCTGCCTACATCACAGGAACTTAAAAATATTAAGAGAGCAGTGAATCGCATATTGAAATCAGAAGATATCAAGAATATCCAGGCAGAGATCAAACATCTCACTCAGACAGTGGCCACTCTACCAACCAATCAACATATTAATGAACTGCATGCCCTGTTTGAGGATATCAGAAGACAGGTCCATGATCTTACTGCTCAAAATTCAAAATTGGCAGTTGTTGAAAATTTGCAACAAATTGTAGCTAATATCAAGCAACAGCTAGGGACCATGGAATCCAATCAAGCAAATGCTCTGTCTGTTTTTGCCACCCAGCTACAAGAAATTGTGCAACAATACAAAAAACTTGTTGTGGACATAAAAATCAAGCCAGGCCATGATGATGTTGTTAGGACCATCAATGAGCACCTTGAATCTGTAACAAGCAGATTGCTTACAGCAGAAAAAGAAATAACAGGCATAATTGAAAATCCTAAACATACAGTAATTCTTGAATTGTACAACATCCCCAACAAAGAATATGATTCTCCATTTACACCAGGTGGCAAAATATATATGCTGTCCCCTGCACAATTTTATTACCAGTTTTTTGTTGGGGGCACATTGAGACCTATCAAGATCAAATATTGGCTTCAACCACAGGCACACCACTACCCCACCTTATCAATAACAAATGCTGATAACAAAGTGAAAATCACCAGTGTAGAATTGGAGGATTTTACAGATCCCAATACATTGGAAACAGCATATGTTGAAGATGATGGCTCTCTGGAATTTAAAATACAAATAGGGGACAAATTATATTTAGAAAATCCTGTAGTATCAGCTGCTGAACACCCCATAGTTGCAATATTCTTGTTTTCATATTATGTCTAGACAAATTATTGTTGATGAATTACACAGACAAGCCCGACATAATTTTAAGAGACTCCCAGTAGTCACAAAGGGCATAGATGATTTATGGCAGAGCGACTTGATTGAAATGGCAAGTGGACAGCTGAAAAACTTAGACAAAATCAACAAGGGCTACAAGTATCTACTCACTGTAATAGACACATTTTCAAAATTTGCCTGGGCTGTGCCACTCAAATCCAAGACTGGAAAATGTGTTACAGAAGCCATCAGAACAATCATCAATCAGAGTGGAAGATCCCCGCGCTATTTGCAAACAGATAATGGCAAAGAATTTTATAATTCTGTGTTCCAACAAGTTATTAAAAGCCAGTCAATACAACATTATTCGAGTTACAGTGACCTCAAGGCCTCAATTGTAGAGAGATTCAACAAAACCCTAAAAAATCTTATGTATAAACAATTTACACTTCAAGGTAATTATAAATGGGTTAATATTCTTCCAGAACTTCTACAAAAATATAACAACTCGGTCCATTCCACAATCAACATGAAACCCTCTGAAGTAACTTCATCTGATGAGCAAAAATTGATCAGCACTGTTTATTATCCTAGATATCAGCCAACAATAAGAAAGGCCAAATACAGGGTGGGGGATCAAGTAAGAATCAGCAAATATAAGCACTTATTCAAAAGAGGCTTTACAAGAAACTGGAGCACTGAATTATTTACAGTGATTCAAGTTAAACCTGGGACCCTTAACACATATATAATAAAAGATCACCGAGGAGAAATTCTCAAAGGCAGGTTCTATGAAGAAGAGCTCAGCAAAACTAAACAGCCTGACACATATCTCATAGAAAAAATCATCCGCAGAAAAGGCAACAAGTTATTTGTCAAATGGTTAGGACTTCCAGAACACAGCTGGATCGATGCAGACAAAATAATAATATGAACACCTGGGATGTTATAAAGAGGCTGCCAGAACCTGAACAGCAGAATAAGAGAAATGGCAACTTGCTGCCTGATAATATTAGGTGTCTTATTGTTGGGCCATCTGCTTGTGGTAAAACTACACTAATGGTTGATAATTTTTTATTGGCACCCAACTGGTTAGACTGGAAAAACAGGCACTTGTATATCTTCTCTAAGAGCTTGGAACAATTAAAATATCAGCAGTTGATGAAGCTATATGATGGATTGGATATTGCCACTTTTGAACCAGATGTTAAGCCACTTCATGAATGTCTCGATAATTCTGTTGTTGTGTTTGATGACATTATACTGGATAATCAAAACAAGGTTAGGAATTTCTTTACACAGGGCCGACACAAAAACATTGATTGCTTCTACCTGGCACAGACTTTTTCAAAAATACCGAAGCAACTGATCCGAGACAACAGCAATTTTATATGTGTGTTTCATCAAGACCATACCAACCTCAAACACATACATGATGAATATGTAGGTGGGGACCTGAGCTACAATGATTTTTCCAAGTTTTGCAGTTGGTGCTGGAACCAGGACAGTTATGGGTTTGTCACAATTGATATGACAAGAACACCCAATAGTGGCAAATACAGAAATAAAATCAACAATTTTCTAGACATTGAAACATATATAAATAACCATGAAAAGGCCAATTATTGATGATCTTAAATTAAGAGATTATCTTGTAAAAAGATTTAAGGGATGGAAATCAGAGAACCGTGGAATTTATGAAAAACACAAACAAACAGAACAGCCCATAATTGATGCTATTGGTGAATTAGGTAAAAATATCAAAACTGTTACAGAGCAAAATCAAAATTTGATCACAGAGCTTGTACCTGTAGCTGCAAGAAACATATTAGATTATCCATTCACCCCACTTTCCAGTATTCATACACCTAGTCCTATTGCTCCTAGAAGAATTGAAGCTACTCAGGATCCTATTGAATTGGGTCTTCTTGCTCAAAAATATTTAACCACACCTAAAGACAATAAAGATGAGGTGTTTGGCTTATATGCTGACACAGAGCTTGATGGTAGCATCATACATAGAATTGGCAATTTCAGAGTAACATTTATGGGAGATGATCTGATTGTATATTCAGAATCTCGTCTTGGAGAAAAAGGTGCTTTTGTTAAGTACCCCGGAACACCTGGATTGTGGGAACTGATGACTAGGAAAAGGCCTGGCAGCTATACAGATCAAGATTATGAATATTACAAAGAAATATTAATAAAATCAGATGCTCTATACCAGAACAATGATCCCACACAAAAAAGAGTCAAGTCTAGCAGTGGAGCAAAATACAACAATTTAATCAAACCCATATGGTCACAAATCAAGACTGGCAGTGGAATCAAACAATACAACACCCTGCCTAAAGAATTTGTGTGGGTTGATGATGTCAGGAAACTTGTAGATAGGTTATTGGTGATAGCTGGGGAGGAAAATGCTGGCAACCACAATTTTTACAATGAAAAGGTTGGAATTATGGACATGATAAGCACCAAATTGTCTAATTTTATAGTGAATGACACTAAGGGGATTGGATATCTCATAAAAATTATTAATACTCTACCACCTAAATTTTGGAATATTTCTGAGGGTAGGGGCTTGGTTAATGACATTATAAACAAGCTGCCATTTGAACTACACATTCCAGGCTATCAATATTGTGGTCCCGGTACAAAATTGGACCATAGATTAAACAGAGGTGATCCTGGTGTTAATCCCCTAGATGCTGCTTGTAGAGACCATGACATAGCATACAACACACATTCTGATCTTGACAAGAGACATGTTGCAGACAAGAAATTAGAAGAGGCTGCATTTGGTAGATTTGTAAGCAAAGATGCTTCTTTAAGTGAAAAAATAGCAGCATTGGGGACCACCATAGCTATGAGCACCAAACAAAAACTGGGGTGGGGTTTGTGAATATGTATATAATAAACCTACAATGAAGGCCAAGGGTGTTATGTATCAGGTACCTTATGCAGGTCTTAAATCTCTTAAAACTATTGACAGCCTTTTGACCAAAAAGCAGCGCAAGAAAAAAAATTCTTGTCTTGCAAAGGGGCATGGTATGAAATTGTTGCTTAGTACCCCCCAATTAAAAAAGTTACAGCAATCAAGAAAAAAATCACATGTGGGGCGATTTATATTTACCATCCCTGCCATCTTAGCTGCTCTCGGGGCTGTGGGGAGCTTGGCCGGGGGATCAGCCGCCATAGCAAAAACAGTAATAGATGCCAAGAAGAATAGGGCAGAATTAGATGAATTGAAGCGCCACAACCTGGCCATGGAGAAACAAGGCAAAGGTGTTAAGAGAGCCATGAATAAGTTTAAAAAAACAAGAGCCTCTTACAAACCAAGATATTGAAGCTTTAATCAAGCCACTGGGCATCAAACATTTTAGAGGTGTGTACATGTCTGATTCTTTACCAGAACAACCACTCAACAAAGAGTGTGGCATTGTTAATTTGGATAAGTACAAAAATCAGGGCACTCACTGGATCTGTTATCTTAAATATTTAAAAGATGAGGCATTTGTGTT
This sequence comes from Lepisma saccharinum, assembly GCF_977018435.1. Classification (NCBI taxonomy): domain Eukaryota; kingdom Metazoa; phylum Arthropoda; class Insecta; order Zygentoma; family Lepismatidae; genus Lepisma; species Lepisma saccharinum. Next base: position 2,272,493 of record NC_139249.1, read on the forward strand.
TGATTCATTTGGAGGTGTTCCACCTGAAAATTTAATAAAATATCTAAATTCAGCTAATCTTTATTACAATAATGCCCGTGTTCAAAACTTCAAAGATGTTAATTGTGGACATTTGTGTTTATCTGTTCTTAGATATATGTCTCAAATAAATAAACCATCAATTGAAGATTTTCAAAAAGCCTTGTGGTATTTAAAACATCATGGGGGTATTCCATCTCACCAGCCAAAATTCAATATTGAAACTCAAATTACATGATGATATAGTATATCCCAAAACAATAGCTCTCAGAGCATTTTATGGCATGTACTTGATCCCTAATATTACACACCACAACAACACAATTGCAGTTGGTGATGAAAAAATTGTCATCACTCCAGGGCAGTATAATCTGTCCACTCTAAATGCTCAATTACCCAGAGGTGTAGTATTAAGTCAAAATTCTGTCACTCACAGAGTAGAGATTGTATCTGCTACAGAAACAGTGGATCTGGGTACTATAGGAGAGCTGTTAGGCTTTGAGAACAACACAAAACTTGAAGCGGCCATCAAACACACTGCTATGAATATACCCAAATTCTTAGCCATAGAGACTCCGAATATGCACTGTAATGTGGCAGAGGGTATGATCACCAAATCAAATGGCATAGGCACTCACAAACAAACCGGCATCATTGCAACATTCAAACCTAATTCTGAATTCATGGAGCCAATCATCTACAATCCATCCCCAACATTATATTTTCCTGTGTGCCATAATAGAATAGATAATATTGAATTGATGGTCACTAATGAAAAAGAAGAATTAGTTGATTTTGCTGGAGCCACAACAACTGCTATCATAGAGATTAATATTTAAATAAAAATACATACAAGAAAAAATGGAAAATATTGAGAGTTATGAGCTACAATCATTCCCCCCAAACAGGAGGACATTTGCAAATTTAAATCAACCCAACACAGAGATTGAGGTTGATCTTGATGTAGGGGATGGCTTTATACACCCCCACAGAGCAGATCTATACATCAAATTTGATGTTGTAAAGCTCGATGGAACAGATTATCCGGCAAATTCAAATATAAGATTGGTTGATAATTTTGTGCCACATCTATTCTCTGAAATTGAGATCAGAAAGCATGGTGTTGTTATAAACAGAGTGGATTATCCCGGCATTACCTCCACAGCTTTGGCCACACTAAAATTATCAAAAACCGAGGCTTCTTACTACAAAATAGGTGGATTTGAGGCTGGTGATAAGATATTATCTAAAAACCACACAGTACTGTTCCCGATGCGTCTTTTGCCAGGATTTTTCTCAGATTACAAAGATATTATGTGGAAGAGTGTTTTAAGAATTACATTTAGAAGAGCTGCCAATGATAATAATACTTTGATGAGGTACAGCACATTAAACTCTACAGGGGAAGCTCTGCCTAATACCCTACCAGATGCAGGCAAATGCATTATTCAGACTATGGAGTTAAGAATCCCTGTTGTTGAATATGAGGCCAGTTATGCTCTTAAATACAAAGCTGATATAATAAAAAATCCACAGGTTCCTCTACAATTTTATACATATCAATGTGTACAGAAGCCCGCATCTGGTACTTATTATGAGTTTGATGCTACAAATTCATTCTCCAGTATACAATATGACATGCCTGATTTTGTGGTGGTATTGTTTCAGACTGGAAGACACAACAATCAGGAAAAAAATTCAAGTAAATTTGATAGCTGCAACATCAAGAACATATATATTAAAAATGGCAGAAATGAGGTATTTCCTAGAGAAAATTATAATTTAGACATGTCCAAGGATGATTTCCTCAAATTATATGAGGCATTTTCGGCATTCAAAAGGGTCACTACTGGCAATACTGACATGTATTACACACCAGATGAATTCAAAGCACAGAGGCCCATGTTTGTAATCAACACTTCAAAAAGAAAACAAGTTGTGGTGAATGACAGGACAAATATTAAAATTATTTGTGAATTCCATGAGGCATTACCTGATGACACCATATGTAGTGTTATTCTCATAGGTGAAAAATCATATGTTTATGATGTAAGAAATGAGAGAGTCACGGAGCAATTCTAGAAGAATTATATTATTTTAATACTAGATATACAAGTTGAGCCTGGTGCCCAATTGAACTTAAACCAGAAGTAAATATGTGTGTATGTGGGTGGGTGTGAGTGTGGCTTTTTGGCTGTTTTAGGTGTAGCCAAAAAAAATATCAAGAGGGGCATATTTTTAACAAGCTTATGGACAACAATCTCACAGAAGTGCCTTTTATAAGTGTAGGCAAATCAATCTGAGGGGGGTCATACTTTCTCAGGAAATTCTCGAGGGCATTTTTACAAAAATCTTGGATTAGACAGAGTTCCACACTTGAGCAAAAAGCTCATATGGGCATGTTGAGCTAGTTTTAAGTGTAGACAAATCTGCTTGAGAGGGGCTCATACTTTCTCGGGTTTATAATACCACAAATACAACTACTCAGATCCCTTCTGAAAAATCTACTGTTTCAGTATTAACAGTAAATAAAGCGGCACCAAGATAAGCTAAAAATAACGTTCCTGAAAATTTGAACGATATACACAGGATAATCATTGTGTCAGTACTATTTCCACCAAAAAAGGAAAGAAAAACGTAAGTCCAGAAGAAAGAGAAAACACTGTTTTCTAAAGAACAAGTTATGGCAAAGCAAGAAGATAACTTGTAGAAGAAGATGGCAACCCTGCACGCAAACTTAGGAAAAAATATTAACTTTTGTAATTCCTGAATCGGCCAATTCAATTAAACAAAAGAAACCAGAAAGTTTTCCTTGGTTTTTCGTTTAACCATCTGCTCCCACAGAGCAAACAGTTGTATAGAGTGTTGCAATGGAAGTTTCCTTGTTAACGTGGGAATATCGAATGTTCAGAGAAGTTCAGGTTCTCTGTTAGCACGAAAGATTGGCCAACAGATGGTGCTGCTAATAAATTACTTATACCACAGGCTGATCATAGTTTGGTCAGTAGTAAAATGAACAAGATTGAAAGTTTATAACGGTATTTAAACAACTAAATTTTATTCTATCGTTTAGTATGGCATCTGCCTCATTAATGACGATTACAAATATTTAAGCTCTAAGATTTCACTAGTATTCACTTGAAAGCACTATGTAAAGCTTCTAACGTTATTTCTCCGTACTTTCTTAAGTCTTATAAGTGATCATTCCATAAGCTAACGTGTATTTACTTTCGTATAGCACAAGAAGAAACATAATTTAACAATATTTATGCATTCAGTGCTATAATTATTAATCTTTTTAAGTTTCGCTACATTAATAGTTGTCATTTTTTTCGAACAATTTATCCAGTCTTAAGTGGGTTCAACATGGTACAGTCGTGGATAGTAATAGTAATGGTCAAATGTACAAATCGTATTTTTATCGATATCATTCTTAAAATATGTGTATACTACGGATAATTGTATTTGTTAAGAGTTAATGACGTTACTTAAATGTTATAGCAAAGCTTTCGAATGTGTTTACATTCACGTGTTTCATACAATCTCGCAAGTGATTAAACTTTGTAATAATCAATTGGAATTTTTCATACTTTTGAATATATGAAGTTAATTGATCATGGAGAGAAGCTAACCAGAAGCGAATTAAAATAATTAATCTCTGGATAGATGGTCGTAACATATTAGTTTTATCCACATGCCATGCTTACGAGCAATTTGTGTATTGTTGGCATGTCAAGCAGTAGTTTAATAGTGCACACAAAAAAGTGCATTGATAATATGGCCTAACTTCCATACAATGTATGTTTTTCGCAAGATGCATAGGAAGAAAAAAATGTGTGGAATCTTCGAAATGAGTGTTAAATATTGTTTGAGATTTGTTAACCGTGATTCAGTTGTTTTCTATATGAAAGTGTTACCTACCATGTTATCAGAGATATTTGGTGTATTTGTGGAAAAATCAACGTTTTCGTAGTAATGCACCAAGAGTAGGTTTTAGGAAAACGAAGTGGACAAGAAATAAATTTAAAATTTGTTGCGGGCAAACTCGACTTCAATTTGACATAATGAGTATAACTGGTAATTACAGTAGAAATTGTATATTAAATACTCTAGGAAAAGGTAACGTTTCGAAATTTCCCACTTGCTTTTGCACTATTTAGGTTGGTATATATGAGGAATAATTGAGATACTTTTACTCAATTTTACTGTAATTATGCATCATTTATGCTATAATTATGATATTTTATGTAGAAGAAATCTTTCGTTAATCACAAGTAAATACATGCCAAGTATTACGTAAAAGCTCAACCCTTTAAAACAGTCAGTTTCCCTTCTTGTTATGACTTTTGCAAGTTAAGCGTTTTTTATCCTTTAAAAGGTATTTTGCACACGTTGTATCCCCAAGTGACAAGAGTATTAATAGAAAGTGGTGTCTGAATGCAGGGGATGTACTCATTGTAATGTTTTCTCATAAATTATGGCTTTTATTTCGTAAATAATCCATCGTAAAAATCCATTTGCCGCCACAGAAAAAATCGTCTGCTTCAGCTCTTCTTCCCACGTTTCCTGGCGTAACTAAGCGAGAGAATGGCTTCACTTTTGCGCCGTAAAGCAGTCCTTGAATGTTCAATGGTCTGTCCCTATTCTCTATTTTTCTATTTTCTTTCTTTTTCTATCCAGCTTCTCTATTAACTTTTCCTTCTCTCTATATCACGTTCCTGTCTTTATATTTTTTTTGTTTGTTTACTTATCTTTCTCTACATCGCTTCTTTATCTTCAATTCTCTCTTTCGCTCTCTCTCACTTATGTATTATTCTCGTTTGTTATTTCTCTCCCCATCTCGCTTTTATTTATTTATTTACTTTCCTTTCTCTCTAATCGAGTTTTTTAAAATTAATTAATCTTAACTTAACTCTCTAGTCTTCTTAAACCCGAAGGTTCATGGCTGCAGCAACACAGGCCTTCCATCTGTCCCTATCTTTAGCAAGATCTATATACTCTTTTCCATCCCTACCGATTTCCTTCAGGTTCATCTCAACGTTGTCCCTCCATCTTCGTCTTGGCCTTCCTATAGGTATCTTACCATCAGGTTTCCCAACAAGAATACACTGAAATGCCCCAGGCCGGTAAAGGCTCAGAACATTCCAGGTGCCTAATTTAATATCCTTATTCCTAATGTAGATCTTATCCTTAGTCCAGGGACCTCCCAAAGTGGTTCCCGCCCGGAGATCCGAATTGGGGACTATTTTACCTCCGAAATATTTTACCTTGGGAACAGCCATGGCCTCATATTGCTGTTTCTTGACGTGTCTTTTTACAGTGCAGAGTTGTCAGCTCTACGCCTAAACCCCAATATGAATGGAGGACCGCGCCTGTCGTTGGTCAGCGGATCCCTCGGATCTAGCTGGGAGATCACATTGCAGTCCAATGTCACTTTTGCCGATTGTGGGACACTCATAGAGCCATGACAGGCAGCTCTGTAAATCCCAACAGAGCAAAATGTTGACCATTTCACTCTGTTGGTTGACTAACTGCAGTGAACAAGTCACTGGGCGATGAGGTCGTCACATCCCTACGCCTAAAACTTTTGGCTAACCGCGAAGATGAGGATGAGTGATGATATGATGAAATTGACGAAGCTACACTCTGAAAAGAATACCCATGCCCAGGTCGGGATTCGAACCCGGGACCATCGCGTTTTCTCTTCAGTTTTCTATCTATTTCTTTTCTTAGCTATTTTTCTCTCGTTTCTGCACCTCCTTCATCTTTGTTCTCTGTTCCTCATGATTGGGCAAAAGTTGCAGAAAAGCGACATGAACTAAATGAATCAAGAGAGATCAGAGATGTTGATCACGCCACTCTGCACTGCTAAATCAACTTCGAACAACACACCGATCCAAAAGAACGGAGGTGATATTTAAATACGAAAGAAACGGATGGAGATTGAATCACAGGTGGCACTCTTCAGTGGTAAACAAGCGCCGTCACGTCAGGAGATAACGAGGAGAATAAGTCGTAATGCACTCATTGTATCACAAAAATAGCCCGTTCCCTTGAACACCACAAAGGAAAATTGCGCCGCCAAGCACCCCGTTACCTAGGAAACGTGTTTATCTCTCCGATACCAGGGCCATCCGAGGCGCTCCCGAGTGCTTCTTGATTGGTCCTCGGCGGGTGACTGGAGTGCGTTTGAGAAGACCTATCCAGGCAGTAAATTCGGTCACCTGATGATGATCCGTCAGACCCCGCGCTATGATCTTCATTTTGACGTCGACCGTCCTAATCATCTACTTCGTACGGTTTCACTGAAGATGGAGGATCATTTCTTGGGGAAGTTGGAGTTAAAGAGGTACTTTGGCTAGATTCGACAACCAGCCCACCAGAAACACTCGCGCAGTGGCTGAATGTTGTCCGCAAACGAGACACTCATAGATTGGAGAACTGGTTTCGGTAAGGTCAACAAGCGTCCCATATTACCCCGCGGACAATTAAGCTGTGCAGGAAAGGGAACAGATACAGTATCCTCCTAAAAGCTTTGATCCGAATTGCACCCCCTCTTGAGAAAGGCCTTTGATAATCCTAAAGCAAAGAGGTACAGAGGAAGATCTACTACAATTCATACAGAGCATGGGCGGAGTTTGAGCTCTTGCTTTGTGGGGGGGCAGACTCTGGGAGAAGCATATGATGTACCTGAGGGTTATTGAATATCCCCTAGTTTATAAGGGGCCCGGAGGCCTTCCCCGTGAAATACAAAAAAGAACAACTTAAAAACACTTAGTTTTAGGCCTTTTAGATTTGAAAATGTTAAATTTCCTTGCTTAAGTAAATAAATATTAATTAGTATATTGGTTGTCAGTTTTAAAAGAAGCAAAACAGTACGATTATTGCATTTTGCATTTCATTAAAGTTTTATTACAATACTCGTATAACTTTTAAAAAGTTACGGTAAGCTTCAGAAATTTTAGAAAAATTAAACTGAAAAGTTCTTTTGATGCCTCAGCAGTAACTGTTGGCTAAACACAAAGTCATTTTACGTTTTTCTTTCTGTACAAACTGTACACATCAATCAAATCGTCTAAGACCCGCTATTGCGGCGCAATTACCGCACATGACATCATGCCAAACGTCAAGTTTGCGTATGGCTTCATAACAAAATTGTAGTAACCGAACTTAATCATGTGTTATTTTTTTAATATTTTTTAAAGTTGGGGGGCCAGGACCCCTCTGGCCCCTCCAGAACTCCGACTATGATCCAGAGTCTGTATACAAAATGTCGCTACTATGTCAGAACTGCAAATGTTAAATCAGAATAGCTTGAAACAAGAATCATGTTGCACGATGAAGACAAACGAATGTAAGAAAAGGTTAAAAAGTTACAGTTAGGTCAAAAAACAAAAGGTTAGTACGTACAACTGTTACATTGTACGTATGCAGATGATATAAATCGTTGTTAATTAAGAAACGTTGCCTTGGGTAACTTTTTGTCAAGCGACACGTGCCACTAAGAAACGAACCTTCAAAATTAAATGGGACCTTTCGTACCGGAGTGACCATCAGCACATGTAGCTCGGACTGGGCCGTTTCCTCAACATCGTGCCGGCTCGGTCTGTTGTCCGCGCATCCGCAGACGCTCACTTTGTTCTGAAAGTTGACACAGGAGACACCAAAACATGTTCCTTCGGGGAAGAATGCACGAATCAAAATCCTCAGTTCTCTCACCATTTCCGCAGTGTGCAACTGCAACAGTGCTCTCAGCATCCTTGCAGATCGGGAAGCACCAACACTCCTTGCAGCTTCACCAGGGGGAGGGAGGGCACGATTCGGATTGGGATTCCAGGTTGCCTCCAGCGGCAACCGAAGCCAAATCCCTTCCTGGAGAACTGGAGAAAATCTTGCGGGCGCGCCCTCTCCAAACACTCCCCTGAATATCTGGTACTGAGCTCCGTAATTCTACTTAAGCCGTTCATTCAAGAGAAGACTTCTGGAAAAGCGAGGTTTCCAGACATAGGCAATCCATTAACAACAGGGTGCTCTGAGGTCGAGGACGGAATCGAAACGTTTAGAGCAGCGATTATGCCGTTCTCCTGCCAGAATGTTGAAAAATATCACCCTTGGAGGCAGTGTTGCCAAAATTTCCCTTTATAAGATGCAAAATTTCCCGTTTTCAACTTAAATTTCCCTTCTCTCAAGAAATCACATAATAGTAGTGATTGATTTTACCTCGCTTTTTCTGCAACTTGTGGATAATCTGCGAAGATGGGGATGAATGATGATGTGATGATACGACACTGACAAACACCCATTCACAGACCGGGATTCGAATCCGATACCCGTGGCGTCGTAGCGCGATGCGCTAACCACTCCGCCACGGGGGCCGGCAACAATAGTAGTACTGGGTAGAATTTTCGTTGGCCCATTTTCATGAATATGAAAAAAGCTATACGTACATTCTGTTCTCCTCCGTGGCTGTGCGGTCCGACTGCGGGACGTCATGGGTTCGAGTCCGCCTGGGTTCAGTCTCTGCGTTCTTGGCCTGTGTATAGGATCGGTGGCAACCAGTGATGTGCCGTAGACTATAAGTTTACGTCTACATACTTTGTCTACACGTAATCTACGCGTAGATTACATTGGGTTGTAGTTTACATAGACTACGTAGACAATCTAAAGTCCATTAAAATTAATTTTCAAAGCTTTCATGAAAGGAAATTGACATTTTCAACTATATTGGTTTCTAACGAAATGAGAAGAATCCTATTTACAACAAAATTTATCTTCTCTTCTCTCATCAACTTTGGAAGAAGATAAATAGTATGCAAAAACAACAACAGATGGCAGTCGTGAGGCAAGAGTGGCCTTTTCCCCATAAAACACTAGAATATTTCCTATATTAGGTTTCTTCCTAGGTGAGAAATTGTTCGAATTTGGAAGAAAGAGTATGAAAAGTTAGCCTCACACATCGGCAACTGATACGCAGTATAATTTTCTTTTATTCCACGGCGCCCTTTGTTAAGTTATCACCTTTCGCCATGTTGTTTACATAGATTACCTAATCTACGTGTATAGAATAGTCTACGTGTAGAATGTAGACTATCGTTGTTTACGCGTAGACGCACATCAATGGTGGCAACCCACCATCGTGAGGAAATTGTGGAGCTACGAGTGAGTAGCGTAACCAGAATTTCAAATTTGATGCTCTGTTCCACCTTTAATTTCTTCCATGATCTGAGTTCAAACCGGCATGAACCATTAGTTTTAAGAACTTTCCTAGCGTTATTAATAATTCCTGGGGTGATAAATTCGTATCGGTTTTGTCATTTGTAATTATCTAATTATTTTTAGAGGTCCTTGGATAGTCTGGTAATTTTTCAATTCGATATATTTTGATAGCGGTTAAATTACTGTTTAGTTTTATTTACAACTAGCTGATTAGCCGGCGTTGCCCGGGTATTTATTTATCCCAATCTTGTTTTAGATAGGAAAATAATGAATTCTAACTATAGTGTAAAATGTAACTAATTTTAAATGTGATTGTGAATTTCACCAATTAGCTTAGGGATTCCGAAAACTATGGATTCGACACTAATCTAGATTATTTATTGCATTTTATTTTTCACCCCCTCTCACCCCCCCCCATGCCAATAGGTGATGACCTTGGAGTTGAACCGCATTGGGAGTGTCACGAAAACTATGCATTCCATTCGCAACACAGCCTGAATGTTAGACAACCCGAGAAACACTATCGTTGTGCGGGATTGCATAGAGTCACGGATGTCGGTGCGGAATTTAATATCGGTGGTTCTCGATTATTTATTCCCACCCCACCCCTAGGGGTTCCAAGGGTATCTTACCCCTACAGTATTTCATTCCAGATTGTACGTAATATGTGTATGAAATTTGGTTGAAATCGCTCCAGGCTTTCGAGAGTTATGCCGGAACAAATACACACATACATCCATTTTTATATATATAGATTTTATACATGCATGCTTACAACCAGTCTCTTCGCTATCGGACAAGTTGTCCCAGGTTCGAAGCCTTGTCAGGCATGAATGTACAGTCACCAGCATTAATAATGGGGCACCTAGATCCTGAAGTACTCGCTTGCCTGCAAGGCGTTGTGTGTGTTGCGTAACTCTACGGCGGTGGTATAAATTGCAATTGAAAATGTGCTATTAAAATCCACTCATTACCTTAGAGTTAGGCAACACACATAACGCCTTGCCAGGAAGCAAGTATTTCAGGATCTAGGTGTCCATTATTATTGCCGGTCACTGTACAATTGTGAGTTCTAGCATCACCCATTTCATAAGTTCATCATTCATCCTCATCGTCGCTATTGACAGAAGTTGTAGAAAAGTGAAATAAAATAAACCAGAATTAGAAAAAAAAATACATTTTGGTTTATACTGAAAGTGGTGAGAACAAAAAGTTATAGATATGAAACTTAAGAGTTGCATAATCTGCTAACAGTGAATCTGATATCTTGAAATTTCCCACCCAATTTCCCTTCTCCCTTCGAAATTCCCTCAAAAGGGAATTTTCCCCTTATATGGCAACACTGGCTGCCAGTCCCAGGTTCTTATAGCTGATGTGCTGTGTTTACGCAACGAAATTACTGGACTTGGTCACAGAGTGAGTGCGAACATAATAGGAAATAATGAATAGTGTAAGAAATGGTGCATAAATATAGACAGAACTCAATAGTGAAAAATTCACGAAGATAATTCTGGAGAAACTACGGTGAACTGCAATTATACACAAAAGCTGTTAGCATTCAGCATGACGTGTTGATCAAGGTTCAGAGGGTCTTGGAGCACCACTTGCTTTCTTCACCACCTTAAGGATTAAAGTTAACCGAAAATGATGCATAGCAACGTGTTCCTCTTGAATTCCTAGCACATTTTCATACGTCACATGCCCAAGTTGCTATTTTAAGAAAATTGAAGTTGAATCCAAGATGGCGGACTTCAAGGTGTTTGCCACATACCCTATCCTCTTCCCTGTATCATGTTTCACTATCCGTATTTGTTTTAAATGGATGTTCTCAAACTTATGGACCACCCTGTATATATATAAATGCATATCTTCCAATCTTTTTCTCTGTCTCTTTATATCATTTTCACTCCTTTACCTCTTTTTGATTGATTGATTGATTTGGTGTTTTAAGTCCACTTTATGCACAGAAAGGCTAATCGGGACTGGACCTACAGTTTAAAGTGGGATCCGAACCACTATATGCCTCCACCGGGTATCGAACCCGGGACCTCTTGATTACAAGGCAACGACGCTACCACTGCGCCATCGGGGAGACCTTTGCTCCTTTTTGTACGAGGGTGTGATTCTTAATCTACAATACACGGTGATTCAAAACTCCCTTAACACCTCCTGCCTTGTAAACTGTAGGTCCAGTCCCGATTAGCCGTACTGTGCATAAAGTGGACTTAGAACACCAAATCAATCAATCAATCAATTAACACCTCCTATAAAATGTAAAGGAGTTAGGCTGAGTACAAATGATCATGATAGAAACAGGTTAGGCCTAGGGGGGAATATAATGATGTGTTCCAAGCGGACGTCCGCAATATTGGTGGCCGCCATATTGAATTTAACACAACATTTTTTTAAATGGGAAGGGGGTGATGTGATATATCAAATCAGGCTAGAATTTTACAAGAAATGCAACGGTGGAGGTTTTTTTGACTTATCTTTAACCAGTAAAAAGCTATTATTAAATGCGTGTACACATTTCCGCCTTTTCGAGGTCAGAAAAGCATTAAAATGCCTCTAACGCGCCAGTATCGCATCGAGGCAATACTGACGTCCAGCGTGAGAAGTTCTAACTACTTTACGTTTTAGGGCATGTCGATGAACTTTTGAATCACCCTGTAGATTATTCTGAACATCTTTCACATAATTTATTTAGGTATGGACGGGGGTTGGTTAAGCAGGGAAAATCGACATAAATATGCAAAATACAAAAAAAATTAAAAATCGTCCAAGGACACTTCAAAAAGCGACACGCCCACTCCATACAGCCAACGCATAAACAGCTGCCACCGAAACAGCAAAACAAGCGAGGTGAGCTGGTAGGAGACATGGAACGTTACATCTCCCTCCCCCTCACTTCTCCTCTGCCTCAACCGCGATTATAATTATGCCGACGACAGTAATTAGCGGCCTCTTTCAGAAAGGAGACATTCATCGCTAATAAGTGATCTGCAGAGGGAAAAGGAATCTTGGGAGGAATTAATCCGTAATTAAAACATTAGCTCCTTTTGAGAATTTTCTTTGATTTTTGGTTCTCTTTCAGTTTTTCTCTGCACTGGTTTCTTTTAGATATGTTCGAGGTAGTGAAACCTGGTGCGAGTCTCTGTACGCGCCATTTCACTAGCAACTGCTGGACTGATGTTGATGAAGGCTCATTAGTTGTGGTGGCAACTGAGTGCAAACGTAATATCTGTAGTACAGTAGGATGCAGAGGTGTTGCTCTGCAAATTGCCCACGACAATTGACAATAATACAGTATGCGCCAAAATATACAGTACTGAAATGAAAAGATGAACAAAAGTTACAATATAGTGACTGGTCTATATGCAACCCAAATAACAATCGTGCCTTTTGGGTTGCATAACTGTCAGGAAACCTAAGGTTAGGTTAGGGCATGTGGAGTGGACGATTGTCATTTGGGTTGCATATAGACCAGTCACCTTTTTCAAACTCGGTCCACCTTCACGACCGCTTCCGTATGAGCGGAAATAATGCTCAACTATGAATACTTTTTCCTCCGTCGAGAGACCCATTTGCAACAACAACTGCACAACACAACTTCCTTTTCACTGCTGCGAACACGTGCAGCTGGAGCTATGCCCCGTCCACAAACGCAACCACGTGTTCGAGATGCGCGAGTTTCAGTACTGTATATTTTGGCGCATACAGTATTTCTCTTACGTCAAATTTATTGAGGAAATTCCAGATACAGCACAAATGGCCATTTTACGCTGAAATTATCAACAATGAGAGAGAAATTTAAAAATAACAAAAGAATACAAAAATATTAACAAAATTGATTTGCTTTATTTTACTTCTCCTTTTGCGCCACTTTTGGCTAATTTGTGATGAAATTGATGAATAGACACTCAGAAACATCCATGCCCAGGCCAGGATTCGAACCCGGGACCTCTGGCGTCGTAGGACGATGTGCTAACCAATCCGCCACGGGGGCCGATTTTCCCTCAAACAATTCTCCCTCATTCTGACAACCAAATGAATGCAATTTCTTCTACAATGTCCCCTGCTATCGACATGTTCCTCTTGACACCAAGACTCCATTGCAAATCAGATGACACAAGGAGCGAAAAATGTACAACCCAATTTCGGCAAGAAAACGTAAACATTTTGATTCGAACAATCCTAAGCATCGTGAACTTAATGTGATAACGCTAGATTGACAGCAGGCGTCTGGAGAAATGACGCTTCGCTCCTGGAGGATTGATCCACTGGAGATTGAATCAGATGTTTGAGGAACGAAATAAGTCAATTCTCGCCTCCAGAGTTTGCAGTACCCTGGAGTATTCACTGGGCATAAGTTTTCCAACAAGGCGAGAAGACATTTGCATCGCAAGCCGAGTCTGAATGGAGAACGATTGTCAACAACTTTTTGCCGCGATGTCTGCAAATATAAATACGGCAGAGAATAAAGAAGACATCCTCGTCAAACACGCCGGGAATAAGAGCATACTCTCTATTCCTTGAGCTGCAGACGGTGTTCAGAGCGAGGAATAAGGCGACGGTTTATATGAGAAGTGGAACATTTTTCACCCTTCGATACTTCATTGTCGCTTTGAAGCTTTTAGATTTGAAGACGCACCGAAGTATTTTATTCCATTTGTATACAGAGTTGGGCAAGTTTTTTAAAAAATAACACGTTATTCGTTCCTTTGCTTCCAAACGTTACACGTTATTAGTTAATTTGCTTCCAAGCGTTACACGTTATTAGTTCCTTTACTTCCAAGCGTTACACGTTATTCGTTCCTTTGCTTCCAAGCGTAACAAGATATTCGTCCCTTTGCTTCCAAACGTTACACGTTATTCGTTCATTTGCTTCCAAGTGTTACACGTTATTCGTTCCTTTACTTCCAAACGTACCACGATATTCGTTCATTTGCTTCCAAGCGTTACACGTTATTCGTTCCTTTACTTCCAAGCGTTACACGTTATTGGTCCCCTTGCTTCCAAACGTACCACATTATTCATTCATTTGCTTCCAAACGTACCACGTTATTCGTTCCTTTACTTCCAAGCGTTACACGTTATTCATTCCTTTACTTCCAAGCGTTACACGTAATTAGTTCATTTGCTTATAAACGTTACACCTTATTAGTTCATTTGCTTCCAAGCGTTACATGTTATTCGTTCCTTTGCTTCCAAACGTTACACGTTATTAGTTTATTTGCTTCCAAGCGTTACATGTTATTCGTCCCTTTGCTTCCAAACGTTACACGTTATTCATTCATTTGCTTCCAAACGTATCACGTTATTGGTCCCGTTGCTTCCAAACGTACCACATTATCCATTCATTTGCTACCAAACGTACCACGTTATTCGTTCCTTTACTTCCAAGCGTTACACGTTATTCGTTCCTTTACTTCCAAGCGTTACACGTTATTCGTTTCTTTGCTTCCAAACGTTACACGCTATTAGTTCATTTGCTTCCAAGCGTTACACGTTATTCGTTCCTTTACTTCCAAGCGTTACACGTTATTCGTTCCTTTACTTCCAAGCGTTACACGTTATTCGTTCCTTTACTTCCAAGCGTTACACGTTATTCGTTCCTTTACTTCCAAACGTACCACGTTATTCGTTCATTTGCTTCCAAGCGTTACACGTTATTCGTTCCTTTGCTTCCAAGCGTTACACGTTATTGGTCCCTTTGCTTCCAAACGTACCACATTATTCATTCATTTGCTTCCAAACGTACCACGTTATTCGTTCATTTACTTCCAAGCGTTACACGTTATTCGTTCCTTTACTTCAAAGCGTTACACGTTATTCGTTCCTTTGCTTCCAAACGTTACACGTTATTACTTCATTTGCTTCCAAGCGTTACACGTTATTCGTTCCTTTACGTCCAAGCGTTACACGTTATTCGTTCCTTTACTTCCAAGCGTTACACGGTATTGGTCTCTTTGCTTCCAAACGTACCACATTATTCATTCATTTGCTTCCAAACGTAACACGTTATTCGTTCCTTTACTTCCAAGCGTTACACGTTATTCGCTCCTTTACTTCCAAGCGTAACACGTTATTCGTCCATTTGCTTCCAAACGTAACACGTTATACATTCATTTGCTTCCAAACGTACCACGATATTGGTCCCTTTGCTTCCAAACGTACCACATTATTCATTCATTTGCTTCCAAACGTACCACGTTATTCGTTCCTTTACTTCCCAGCGTTAAACGTTATTCATTCCTTTACTTCCAAGCGTTACACGTTATTCGTTCCTTTGCTTCCAAGCGTAACACGTTATTCTTTCCTTTGCTTCCAAACGTTACACGTTATTAGTTTATTTGCTTCCAAGCGTTACATGTTATTCGTCCCTTTGCTTCCAAACGTTACACGTTATTCATTAATTTGCTTCCAAACGTATCACGTTATTGGTCCCTTTGCTTCCAAACGTACCACATTATTCATTCATTTGCTACCAAACGTACCACGTTATTCGTTCCTTTACTTCCAAGCGTTACACGTTATTCGTTCCTTTACTTCCAAGCGTTACACGTTATTCGTTTCTTTGCTTCCAAACGTTACACGCTATTAGTTCATTTGCTTCCAAGCGTTACACGTTATTCGTTCCTTTACTTCCAAGCGTTACACGTTATTCGTTCCTTTACTTCCAAGCGTTACACGTTATTCGTTCCTTTACTTCCAAGCGTTACACGTTATTCGTTCCTTTACTTCCAAACGTACCACGTTATTCGTTCATTTGCTTCCAAGCGTTACACGTTATTCGTTCCTTTGCTTCCAAGCGTTACACGTTATTGGTCCCTTTGCTTCCAAACGTACCACATTATTCATTCATTTGCTTCCAAACGTACCACGTTATTCGTTCCTTTACTTCCAAGCGTTACACGTTATTCGTTCCTTTACTTCAAAGCGTTACACGTTATTCGTTCCTTTGCTTCCAAACGTTACACGTTATTACTTCATTTGCTTCCAAGCGTTACACGTTATTCGTTCCTTTACGTCCAAGCGTTACACGTTATTCGTTCCTTTACTTCCAAGCGTTACACGGTATTGGTCTCTTTGCTTCCAAACGTACCACATTATTCATTCATTTGCTTCCAAACGTAACACGTTATTCGTTCCTTTACTTCCAAGCGTTACACGTTATTCGCTCCTTTACTTCCAAGCGTAACACGTTATTCGTCCATTTGCTTCCAAACGTAACACGTTATACATTCATTTGCTTCCAAACGTACCACGATATTGGTCCCTTTGCTTCCAAACGTACCATATTATTCATTCATTTGCTTCCAAACGTACCACGTTATTCGTTCCTTTGCTTCCAAACGTACCACATTATTCATTCATTTGCTACCAAACGTACCACGTTATTCATTCCTTTACTTCCAAGCGTAACACGTTATTCTTTCCTTTGCTTCCAAACGTTACACGTTATTAGTTTATTTGCTTCCAAGCGTTACATGTTATTCGTCCCTTTGCTTCCAAACGTTACACGTTATTCATTAATTTGCTTCCAAACGTATCACGTTATTGGTCCCTTTGCTTCCAAACGTACCACATTATTCATTCATTTGCTACCAAACGTACCACGTTATTCGTTCCTTTACTTCCAAGCGTTACACGTTATTCGTTCCTTTACTTCCAAGCGTTACACGTTATTAGTTCATTTGCTTCCAAACGTAACACGTTATTCGTCGCTTTGCTTCCAAACGTAACACGTTATTCATTCATTTCCTTCCAAACGTACCACGTTATTGGTCCCTTTGTTTCCAAACGTACCATATTATTCATTCATTTGCTTCCAAACGTAACACGTTATTCGTTCCTGTGCTTCCAAAGTAACATGTTGCAACTACTTTCGTTCCAAGAGTAGCACATTACCGAAACCGGAACCCCTAGATTACAAGGCGATTACGTTACCACTATGTGATCCTTTTTAGTGGTAATCCTAACAACGTCCTTTAAAGATCTGAGATGGCAACCTTGTCCCACTCAAGCGCATCCTAACTTCACTTGCACCACTGAATCCTCGAAACAGATAATTAACGAAACAATGCAGCTGGCAGAGTCAATTTTAAATTCTCTTGCGTAATTCTATTTCGGTTGCACGCTAGTGTGGAAGATCTCGATCCCCCACGACCAGTACCCAATTTCTCTCCGTAACAACGGCCGATGTTGTTTCAACATTAAGGCTCTCACAATCGCACCAATTTAACAGTAAGATTGTCTCTGCGCTGGAGGAATTTCCACTTCCGGATCGGCAAATATTGACCGAGTTATTCTCCATGGTATTAGGCACTGGTTGTGTTTTTATTCCTGGAGGCATTCCCAGATCTGGGTGTTTCTGCTACGAGATCCGCTTCGTGGATTTAGTTCACAAGCAACGAGAGTGAACGACGGGCTCAGTGTCTAAGCGACACATACAATTGGTGCGTTTCATTGTTTGCACAGAGAAACTGATTTTTGGAAAGCATTCGATTTCGAGTCAATGTCTCGTTATAAAAACATCACTCCCCTCTGTTCAACGCTACTCTTTTCTGAACAGGCCGAATCACGCTGAATTTGCTACTTGAACGCCCTTCTTGGAACTGGACTTGCTACCAGACTAGAAATGATGGCTGCCAGACTAGTTTTGGCGATGAAACCGTGTTCTAATTGCAACTTGCTTCTCCGCTCGTTGTTGTGGTAACAACCAATCAGGGCGTACGTTGGTAATATAAAGATACTGTGAGCTTTCCAAGCAATAGCAGATTTTGTCTGTGGTTTTTGAATTTTTGCTCTTTGCTTGATAGAAGAAGGAGCAGAAATGAGGTACATTTGTCGTTGCGAAATTTAATGGAACATAACACGTTTTCCATGTAACACTTAAGTTTAATTTGTTTTTAATCCAATATTAAAACGGTAAAAATTTACTTTCCTTCGGACACTTATAACTTCTTCGTTTCGTCAATTTGTGACATTCGTACTTACCTATCTGCTACGCGGAACATTCCTTAAGGTGTATTGACGTTTTTTTTGATCAAAGTAATTGCAATTTTTCACATTACGAGTACTTCTTTCTCGTAGTCTTTTCGCTTGCCTGAGACACAATATGGCGCGTACAAATTCCTACAAAATCGCGCGTCGTGCTTCTGTTTTGTCGATTTTCATTTGTTATGCAGTGTTTCAACCTTCGGAACCCAAGAAATACCCGTGAACAACGCTCATCTGATCCATTTTTTTTTTTTTTTTAAATTTCGCATTGTTTTACGAAGAAAATTGTAATGTTTCGTGGCGCTATCCGTGAATGGTTTTTGGGGCTATCCGTCCCGGAATCGGTGCAAAACTAAAAAATTATTTGCGTTTGAAATTTTTGAGTCCAAATTTCCCACCGATTCCGGGCTCCGCCCCTGGGGTAATTGACCTACCGTCCCCTTCCGCTACCGCGACCCCGCCTCCGCTCCGGCTACCCGGCTTTCTCTATAGAGTCCCTGTTAATGGCATGTTACAAATTGGCCGGAGTCACCTGCCCCCATATGAGCCCAAAACTTTTAAATTTGAAGAAATCCGTTTCCAGGATACGGAAAACTTACCTGAATTTCACCACGCATCCACGACACGTCATATTAGGCATATACCCACAGCCCATTCCTTCTAACGAGTAGCTTACATTCACTGCCACATTTTCGACATTCCTTTCCTTCCTTCACGATCCCGTGTTCAATTAAATTAAAAAATCTACTGGATATTCCACACCCGGTACGAATTTCACCACGCATCCACGACACGTTATGTTTCTAACTTTCGATGCAAACACAGACAGTTCGAAACACTGGATACCCAATGAACATGAACAAAACACAATCACGACGCGTGATGATGTACGAAGGTGTACACGCCCAAGGCTATTGTCCGTCGGAGAATTAGTTTACAACAAAGAACATGAATTTCCGCTATTCTACATTCCCACATCACACAAAACACATTACAGATGTTAGACAATGTTACAGGAACTTTTTACGGTAAGTAGTTTCTTCTGTAAAAATGAAGAAATCTGTCCGAACAATAGTAAACTAGTACCGATTTTTCTTTAAAGACATGACAAACCCACTCCAGAAAATCTGGGGCCGCCACTGCACACAAGTCTTATCACACTCTCTCCCGGAAGTCTCTGGAGCAAGGAAACGAGAACAAGTCTCCGTGCAAGTAGTGGATCGAGAGGGCTCGACCAATGAGCGCGCGATAATGGAATTGAATGCGTGGAGGAGAAATCACGGCTGCAGCTCCCAGTCGTTTGCAGTAGCGCGCACTCGCTTTCTCTTATTCTCTACCGTTATGCGCAGCCTTGCTGCACAGATTCCCGAGACAAGAGTGTACTTATTCATATTGTGAACCACTTGCTATTGATACGAAAATTATCAAATATTCCGTGCTATCATTTGAAGATTTTACAGGAGAGCACATTATTTTCTTGTTTTCCCTATCTGCTTTCCCTATATACGCAACCAAAACGTCTTTACTATGGAAGGGAAAAGCAAGTCCTATTCTTGTACAATTCCTAGCCTTCACAGAGCTATTTGATACCACCTTTACCTCAAGTTATCTGAAAATGGACAAAACACGTTCTTTCCCTGTGGTCTTCATTCAGAGACTGTTCACTCAGTAAGCCTGAATAGATATTTCTGTAGAGATGAGGTTTTAGTACAACTGGGACAACAATTGCTTTCGTTATTTGATAACGAGTCATCCAAACCAGTCGTTTAGACTTCTCAGAGTTTCTCTGAAGATCACAAACTCAAATGTAATGAGGGAAAAAACCACCAACTTTTCCCCTACTTAGTATATTTTCTGGGGAGAGCACTCATGTTCAAGACAGAACCTCAATACCGTGTATGTATGTTTTTCTAAATTACTCCACACAGGAGGAAAGAGAAGCGCAGATATAAATCTCTCCAACGAGAGAGAAGGATAATAGCAAAAGGAAAACAAAAAAGGAAAAATTCAACGTCTGCCATTATCTGTGCAGAACGCACGAAACAATTTCGTACCTTCCTTTACGTCGCATTTCGGCATTCTTTTGTTTTTCCTGTGCTACTCCCTAATTAAAATCATACGTACAATGAAGACCGGAATGAGTTTTTTTCTTTCTTTTCTTGTGGGGATGTTTTCTCCATTTAACTGTAACCGGAGAAAGAAATTCACTCCAGCCTCGGTTCCGCAGCTGGTACACTCACCGGCAAAAAAATGGGACACCTACAGGGTGAGCCAAAAGTCCCATTGCCCCATTTTTTTCTTTCATATTGATGAAAAATATTCATGGTCCAATATAGTATAACAGGAGATATATTTGATCACATAAGGCTATAGACAACAACTTGCTCCAGATTGTATCTGCGTATGTCATCATTTTCATAACAGAGAATTATTCGCCTCCAAGTACAATGAGAAATTCTCCTCAGCATTGCTGGAGTGACTGATGCAAATGCATTAAGAGTGGCTTCTTTAAGTTTGTCAGTTGTCTCGTAACGTTTGCTATTCACCTTCTGTTTGATGTAACCCCACAATCACACGATGTTTCCAAACCCTTAATTGAGATAATCTCATACGGGAATAGCATAATGTGCTGGTGCACCATCCTGTTGCAACCAGACTCGACCTTGCCGTTCAGGAATAAACCAGTCATGTAACATGGTGCGATTGTTAATTTTGTTTACAGCAAGAAAAATGGACCAAACAGGGATGTGACAGACATTGCAGCCCTCTTCATCACATACGTTAGGGCGAATAATTCTCTGTTATCAAAATGATGGCATACACACAGATACTTTGGAATAAGTTGTCTATAGCCTCATCTGATCAAATGTATCTGCTGTTATACTATACTGGACCATGAATATTATACATCAATATGAAAAAATAAATAAATAGGGGGTAATGGGACTTTTGGCTCACCCTGTAGATTCAGAAATACTAGCTTCCCTGCAAGGCGTTATGTGTATTGCCTAACTATACGGCGATGAGCCAACTTCAACAGGAAGTTCTGCTATCGCAACAGAATTAGGCAACACACATAATGGTTTGCAGGGAAGCGAGTTTTTCAGGATCTGGGTGTCCCATTTTTATGCCGGTGACTGTACATTGTAGTGGAGCACATCTTTATACAGCATGTTTGTCCAATGTGCAGTTCGACATATTGTTTTTTGGTAGAATTTTGTATTACTCCGTGCATTTATAGTGAAAATGAAAACTTTTCTAATTTTTCAAGACTAAAAAAAGTGCATGACAATTGCGCTGTATAGATTACTAAGTCCATTGACTGTACATCGTACACTGACTACAATTCTTACATCACGCAATTTCATAACTACATTGTGGATTTATATGCTATAAACTAGCAAAATACACATGCAAATATGTATTTGAAACCTTAAAAGTTGGCACTGAGATATGCAAAATAAATGTGAACATGAACAGCAATTACGAATTGAAGTTTGCTTTAAAAGGTTACTTATGCACAGACAAGTTAATCGGGACTGGACCTACAGTTTAAAGTGTGATATGTGCTTCCAGTGGGTATGGAAACAGGAACCCCATTAATTACAAGGTCACGACGTATAAAATTCGATCAATATATGAATAATCCTTCAAATAATGTTCACACTTTTAACTTTCTTCAACATTGGTTTTACAGTAAAACCTCGTTAATTCAGACTAATTGCGGGGATAAGTTGACCGGTTTAACGAAAGTCCGGATTAACTGAAATAACCTAAAAGAACAGTAGAAAGTGCATTAAATCTCCGTTTATAGCAACAAAACACGTTTGTTATGGTGTACTTAAAGGGGCATAGGCGTAAATACACTATGCAGTACAGTATAAAGTCTGCGGGAAACGTAATTTCGTCAGTGGTTGACTTCCTTTTCTATGGGAAGTTCTCTTGTTGACTTCTAGCCACATTTATAAACCTTGAATTCGGTTTTTTCTTTTGTCTGTCCGGATTAACGAGGTTGTACTGTATTTCTAGTTTTCTTCGCAAATTTTTCCTGTTGTTGTATCGTTTTATTCTTATTGTATTTGTCTTGTCTTTTCATTCTTTGTAATCTTTACTTTTTTCATTATTAAGTTGAATTTTTGGTGTTAGATGGTGGGAGACCAGCAACAGCGAAGTAATCAAGTCAATTCAATTCCACTCGTCTAAGAATTGCAAAAAACTTCAGAGTTTACTAACTTCCATTCAAACCAAAACTCAGTAATCTTGAATTAGACTCTAAAGACTTAATCCAAAGACTTAAATGCATTCAGTCAAAGTTTCTTAGATGCCTCAAATTCAAAACCTGTGGAGAATATCAAACATTCGAACTGTGCGACATCTACTTTTAACTTCACTGAACTAGCACTTCGACCACAAGTAAGTCATTTGCTCCTTCCCAATACAGTAATTAACGACATAATATACGATTGCAATAATATCAGCCATAACATTTAATGTTCCCGTTCTTAAAACACGCTCCATTTCATTGGCAGAGAGCGAAAACTTCAGTTCTTTCAGCACCTCCGGCGTTGAGAACCTGCAACTCTTTCAATACGATTGCAAGTGTAAGTAACGACAATTCAGTGATTGTAATTATACAGAGTGATCCACGAGAAAGTAGCCCCAGACTGAAACAACGATCAAGTGGATAGTGCATAACTACAGTATGCGCCAAAATATACAGTACTGAAATGAAAAGATGAACAAAAGTATACGACATGTTACAATATAGTGACTGGTATATATGCAACCCAAATAACAATCGTGCCTTTTGGGTTGCATAACTGTTAGGAAACCTAAGGTTAGGTTAGGTTAGGGCATGTGGAGTGAACGATTGTCATTTGGGTTGCATATAGACCAGTCACCTTTTTCAAACTCGGTCCACCTTCACGACCGATTCCGTATGAGCGGAAATAATGCTCAACTATGAATACTTTTTCCTCCGTCGAGAGACCCATTTCCAACAACAACTGCACAACACAACTTCCTTTTCACTACTGCGAACACGTGCAGCTGGAGCTATGCCCCGTCGACAAACGCAACCACGTGTTCGAGATGCCCGAGTTTCAGTACTGTATATTTTGGCGCATACCGTACTATTATATTATTACCATAATTACAGCTTTTTACAATAATGGCTTTTATCTAAAGGTTAGAAAATATATACTTGTCGGAAGAGGTGCTGGAAAAGGCCATTATTTACAGTGAAGAATAAATCCTGCCGTAGGGTACTGTGGAACCGGGCAATTAAAACTAAACTAAAGTTCCACGGCGCAACAGCCCTTAAAGGGCCAGGGCCTGCCAGAGAGGCTTTTTCATTGGGTGATGCGTGGTGAGCGTATCGAGTCCCATCGCGCCCTGGCTTTCCAGACCGTACTTCTTCTCTTCAAGTACCTCTCCAAAGACCATCCCGACGATAGGCCAACGTCGAATTTTCGGGTGCTCCTACCGGGAATCTAACCCGAGGCCCTT
>NC_139249.1:2301237-2451237 GCF_977018435.1 Lepisma saccharinum
AGGGGGTGAACGTTTGTCATGTTTCCTCTTCTGGAGAGGTAATCATTGCCCAAGAAGACTAAGATGAATGGATTTGATTTGATTTTGTTATTTATCGTCGCTTTTCTGTCACTTTTGGATCACTACGATGAGGATTCGGGATATTGTGAAGAAATTGATGAGCCGACGCTCGCAAAGAACACCCATGCCCAAGCCGGGATACAAACTGAAACACCTAGCGTTGTAGTGCGCTGTGCTAACCACTCCGCCACGGAGGTTGACAAGGCGTAGATTAACTTTTCCCCGTAATTCATTTATGAAGTGTCAACAAATGTGAATGTAATTGGTCCAATAGGGTATATTTGTTGTAAAAGATTAAAATCATTACAACACTCGTTGTTGCTCAAATCCCGACATAGCCTGGGTGTTCTTTGTGAGTGTTGCCTCATCAATATCATCTAATATTCGCTCATCCTCACCGTCGCGATTGGTCAGAAGAAGCAAAGAGGCGACGCTAAGTAACAAAAATACTAATACACCAATTCTAGAGAATTTCCTTGTACTTGCCTGTACCACCCCCTTCTAGCTGAACTTATCAGAATATAGCATCCCACAAAATCACTCAATTCATGCACTGACGGTTGTTATTACCTATAGTTGATGAGCTGTATCTTTGCGGATAAACCCTGTTGCTGTGCAGTAGCAAGGGGAGGAGCTAGATACTGCCTTAGCCACTCCTCTTACTCTGTAAGAGCAGTCACCCAATCAAGTGCAGAGTAGGTGGCAACTAATCTCTCTCTCTGCGCGCAGCAGCCAAGGTCACCCACAAAGATACACCTCTTCAACTCTAGTACCCATACCAGTTGACTACTTACCTATCTATGAGTGTCTTGGACTTCCTGAGGAGAATTTCCACATCCTGGCTTTGCGATTCACAAGAGGACTTGTCCAGTAAGCTGCCGTGAAGATTAACCTGCAAGAAATCAAACATAGTCATTTAACATTTAGTAGTGAACAAAATGTTAAGGTATTAAACCTACATTTTGATTAACCAAGTCAAAGTTGCAAGTTCAATTTACTTGCAAAAATTACCTAAACAAAACTAATTTGCACAGAAACAGATTCTAAAAAACTCTAACTGCTGCAAACGATAAAGTATTTCGATGACAAAATTGCACACAAAAACAGATAGCCACTGTATAAAGATTATAATTTAAATAGATGATTCCTGTTTTAGAAACTTCCCACATAATGCAATGCTCTTCCCATGAAGTTTGGTTATATTTACGTCTGAGGATTTGATTTGATTTGTCAATTTAGCGTCGCCTTTCTGCCACTTTTGGCTAATCGCGACGACGAAGGTGAAATTAATGAAGGGGCACTCGCAAAGATCACTAGACCGGGATTCGAACCCGGGACTCCTGGGTATGTCTCTCGGTTTCTAAATGAAACCTGGTGAGCCCGCCGTGTTTGTGAAGGAGCGCTTCATACGCTCGTGTGGACTGCAGACGGAGCAGCGGTGCTGTAGCGTTGCAAGTGGGAGCAAGGCATGAGGCTTCGTGCAGTGAGAAATCCTTTTCATCCTGTTCGCCATTAACAGTGCAGTGTGACATTGTAATCGTGGCAGGGGAAACAGAAGGTGGTTGCACAAAAAGAGGGCTTCCATCCCCCGCTCACTGTATTCTCATAACTCTCAAAGAAAGTGGCTCCCCCACTCCTGCTCCGCTGCTTACTGGCCTTGAGGTGCAGTGGCGGGAAGCTCGCACCGCTTGCTGGCCTTCACGAGCAAAAGCGTTTTATGCCTGATCTACAAAGTGAATAAACCACTCCCTGACAAGGCTCATTTTTCACATTTTCTGAGGCAGAGAAGAAGAGAAGGAGAAAGAAAAAATTAGGGGATACACAAGAAGTATGACAAAGAAGTAAGAGGAACACGAGAGAGGGAAAAAGGATAAACGAAATAACAGAAACTGAAGAAGAAAAAGGGTGTAATGAGAGTGAGAGAGAAACAGAACAAGACAATCTGATGAAAACAGAGATAGAGAGAAAAGTAATAAACAATAGATAGAGAGAGAAAAGAAAAGAGAGAGAGACAATAGAATGAACGAGTGAGAGAGAGATAGAAGAAAGAGAGATAGAGAAGAAAGGGAGAAGGAGAGAGAGAGAGAGAGAGAGAAAGAGAGAGAGAGAGAAGAAAGAAGAAAGAAGAAAGAGAGAAAGATAATAAAGAAAAAGATAGAAAGATAAAAAGAGAAAGAGTAAAGGGAGGGATAGAGAATAAACAAGAGAAGGAGAGAGAAGGAGAGAGGAAAGAGAAAGGGATAGAAATAAGAAAGAAAGATAGAAAGACAAAAGGAAAGAATAAAGAGAGAGAGAGAGAGGGAAATAGAATAAGCAAGAGAAGGATAGAGAGAGAGAGAAAGGAAATAAATATATATAGAAAAGAAAGAGCGTAAAGAGAGAAAGAGAGAGGAAGACAAAAAGCAAGAGTAAAGAAAGAGAAAGAGAATAAACGAGAGAAGGAAAGAGAGAGAAGAAAGAGAGCGAGAGAGAGAGATAATAAAGAAAGAAAGAGTGAAGAGAGAAGAGAGGGAAATAGAATATGCAAGAGAAGGAGAGAGAGAGAAATGAAATAAATAAAGAGAAAAATTAAGAACGTAAAGAGAGAGGAAGAGACAAAAGAAAAACAACGAGTAAACGAGATAGAGAGAGAAAGAACAAAGTAGACGAGAGGTAAAGAAACGAACAAGAAAAATGGACAGACGTGAAAGCGGGAAACTAAGAAAAACGCCTGGCATTGTGCGTACGAGAGACCACCAATCTCAAACAACCCCTGTAATCTGGACTTCAATACATCGATGCAAGATCGATTACACCAAGATGGCCTCCGAGGAGAGGAAAACATCCCATAACATTTGTTCACCAATCCAAGATGAGGCTCCACAAGACCAAACAAGAAACCATAAAAACCGTTCGCCCCTTTCATCAGCGCCGCTGATTAATTTTCCCGCGTCTTTCCGTAGCATCAGCAAACTTCGTGGCGGTCATATTTCACGAAAAGAAGTCCCAGTTCACAGCGAAAACGACGATTAACCCCCTCCCTCCACAGTGTCTTCATTTCGCCTCCAATATCCAAAATGGTTCCCTGATTTCCAGAGCTTTATTTTTTAAACGAGGCAAAATATTATTAGCTTTCAGCGTTCGCCTTGCAGAAAGTAATTTCATTTCCAATTTCGACAAAGGATAGAATTCTCACTGGTGCTTCCAAAACTGTAGAAGAGGAGGGAGAAATGCTGACGTTGGGGTGGGGGAGGTTTCGCCCCCTGCCCCTTCTGCCGTCTCATCTCTCTCTCTTCTGATTTATAAAGAGAAGTAGAGAAGTGATGTGAAGGAAAAGTTGTTATTTCCCTCTCTTCCTGATCCTTGTTGCAAAGCAAGTCATTTATGTTCATCCACCTCTAACGTTTCGACATCCATTGTTCTCTTCTAAATCTAGAGACAGTGTTACATGTCAAGTCTTATTTATTTTCTGCCTAGCAAGTTTTATTTGTGTTCATTAAATTCATAGTTATTCGATGTACGGTCACCGGCAATAACAATGAGACGCCTAGATCCTCAAATACTCCCTTCCATGCAAGGCGTTGTGCGTGTTGCCTAACTCTAGGCGATAAGTGAATTTTGATAGCAAATTTTCAATGGCAACTTCTACCACCACCGTAGAGTTATGCAACACACATAACGCCCACGCACTGAACCTAGCATTTCAGGATCTATAGAGTGTCTCAACCTTAAAAGTCAGTATGGACGTAAATGGAGTTACTTCCCTCTCTCTCTAATACATGAGTTTTGCCAATAGCTCTGTCCTTCTCTACCACCGCTGCGTTGCCAGATGTTACAAAATTTACAAAATGTGAAAGTCATCAATTTCAAACGGTGAAATCATTTTTCTGTAGAGTTTTTACGCTCTATTTACTGACAGCATTATATAACCTATCATAAATTCACGTGATCTGAAATTTACATAATTATGCAATTTTGCAAAACGCTTAATTTTTTTCTAGTAAATACTTCAAAAGCCATAAATATCAAACCGCTTGAACAACTTTGCCAGTTTATTTTCTATAGGATCTATGGTGTTTGTAGATATGATATTCTTCGCCTGAATGAATGAATTTGCTTACGAAGAGAGTTATATATATACACATTGGATTTTTGTATAAATCATCAGACCGTAACACGAAAAAGTTGGTTAGCTAGAAACTTTTCGGTTTGTCGCGATACACATGCAGACCAAGCCAGAAAAGTGTTGACCATTGTTTGAAGTTATTTTTAGAATGCATTGTTACTCCACAGCACCGTTATTTATTGTAAAATCGTAGTTTGTTTACGCGGGCTGTCTCGCGTATGAAATTCATTGCGCGCCACCGACGTTACAATTCAGTTGCAGGCAGGTGTCCCGGTTCGTAGGAAGTGCAGTGTGCTATGTGTCATAATTCTGGATTGCATGTAAGTTACATATTTCGTTTAATAATGGATAGAGAAGCTGGAAAAAGACGCAGTATTGGTAAACGTCGAGGTAAAGAACGCATAATAGTTACGTGCGTGTGTTAAATCACTTTTTAAAGTCAATGAATATCAGCCAGGCGGTTAAGACAACGGCTGATGTTACGGAGGGTTCTGAACGTGTTGTATACAAAATACGATTTGAAGAAACCGAAGGTTCTCTCAAAACGCCGGCAAAAAAGCAGTCTAAAAGAATGGGGCAACAGAATAATGCCAGAATGAGAAAATACGATGGCATAGTGCAAAGTGGAGTGCGTTGCATAGTCCATTCCTTGCTTTTCGAGAACATTCCACCCACTCTGAATTTAATATTGAGGAGGGTAAATGATGACAGTTCGTTACCGAATATATCTTAATGTTTGTTTTTGCATTTATTTAATTCTGTTTATGTAAAGGATACAACATTCAACGAAAGAAGTAACAATAATTGCGTGTAACACATTT
Organism: Lepisma saccharinum; assembly: GCF_977018435.1. NCBI lineage: Eukaryota > Metazoa > Arthropoda > Insecta > Zygentoma > Lepismatidae > Lepisma > Lepisma saccharinum. The sequence continues at coordinate 2,306,224 of NC_139249.1, forward strand.
AATGCAAATGTAAAATAATAAATAGTTGCGTCAAAATATAAACTTTTACATGCAAATCTTGAGCTAACTATGTTTTTTTTTTCCAAAATGCATCAAATACATAGATCTTGAAGATTTCTTATACGGTATTAAGGAAGTAAATTTTGTCGCAATCATTAGCGATTAAGAGCGACTCGATGCGCCTCCGCTTGTTGATCTGGCAACGCCGCGCTCCATTTAACCCATACTGACTTTTAAGGTTGAGACGCTCTATAGGCATCCCAATTTTATGCGAGGAGTGACTGTACGTTGAAGAACATTCTCCTTATGCACAATAGTTGATTGATTTAATTTATTTTACTTCCCTTTTGTGTCACTTTTGGCTAATTTGCGAAGACGGGGATGAGTGATGATGTGATGAAATTGATGAATGGACACTCATAAACATGCATGCCCAGGCCGGATTCGAACCCGGGACCCGTGGCGTCGTAATTTTGCACAATAGGAAGAAGTATATTTTATTTTTTAAATGTCACAAGTGCTATCAAAATTCGACTATTGGTCAGTGAGATACAGGCTTTATAGATATTCAGTATAATTCTGATGATATATTTTTACAAATTAGTTTGGTAACAATACTTTCACATATGACACAAATAAATAAAAATTTCGGAAGGGGGCAATGGGGGCAGTGTTAATTATTCAAGGGCGTTGCAGAAACATGATACTTCAAACTGAAGTAATATTTTTTTCAGGGGACAACACTATTACGGAGAAATATGAGCCTCGTTTGCACTTTCCCCACCCAATGGGAAAATACTACGGATCCTCATCAATGCGGTTATGGGCAGAAGAAACAGTTTTTGTCCAGCCAGACGCGAGGACTCTAATCTACTCCTTCACCGTCGACCTTTCCCCGCGGCGAGCTGGAGAACGAGAGATCTGTGCGCTAATACTTGCTCGATTTGATGGCGTAGAAAGACACATGAACGGAAAGAGGACACGTTGAAGATTTGATTTGCCGTAGGAAAGAGTCGAAATTACCCATTTGTTTAGCCGTAACTTCAAGTTGTTGCGTTTTCTTTCTTGCTCCACAAGGAATGTATGTGAATCGGAAAATTCTTATCATATTTCTCAAACATCGTATGCAGCTTAATAATGAACTTTAAAAATCTCTTTCAGATGCCAACATGGGGAGAAATTCATAATATCTTGTATAATCGGGTTTCTGTTTAGTGGCTGTGTTTGAAGCGGTAGGCCATGCCATCAAAAAGCCTATCATCAAACCCGAAGTGCTCAAATTTCAAAATTAAAAAAAAAATAGTTTCGACCCGGTTTACTTATGACAACGACTCGGCAGCGACGGAAAGCGCCATATGGAGTATCACAATAAAACTGACTTACATTTATTTATTAAACAAACAACATTTAAAATTGAAGATGAACAAGATTTCCCTTCTATATTTCCAGTCTGACACCCTTTTCAAAGAAAATCCCGTGGTGGAGTGGTTAGCACATCGCCCTACGACGGCAAGGGTCCCAGGTTCGAATCCCGGGATGTTTGTGAGTCCTATCATTAATCTCATCATATCATCCCCATCTTCGCAAATTAGCCAAAAGTGGCACAAAAGGCGAAGTAAAATAAAGCAAATCAATCGATCAAAGAACATCCACCCACGATTTACTTTAAATAATATATATTCTAATTGTCTTTACTTATTAACGAAAGTTAGGAAAATTTTATTTAAAACAGTTATCTAGTACAAGCGTACTTATCACAATCTTCTATTAGACAGAAATATAATGAATTCTAACTATAGTGTAAAATGTAACTAATTTTAAATGTGATCGTGAATGTCACTAATTAGCTTAGCGACTCCGAAAACTATGGATTCGACACTAATCTACGTCATTTGTGGCATTTTATTTTTCACCCCCTCTCACCCCCCATGCCGATAGGTGATGAACTTGGAGTTGAACCGCATTGGGAATGTCACGAAAACTATGCATTCCATTCGCAACACAGCCTGAATGTTAGACAACCCGAGAAACACTATCGTCGTGCGGATTGCATAGTCACGGATGTCTGCTCGTGCGGATTTTAATATCGGTGGTTCTCGATTATTTTTACATGTCACCCCTTCCCACCCCACCCCTAGGGGTGCCAGGTGCGTCTTACCTCAAAACTATTCTTTCCAGATTGCAAGTGATACGTGTACCAAGTTTGGTTGAAATTGCTCGAGGCGTTCGAGAGTTATGCCGGAACAAACAAATATACACACCCGCACACACACACACATACATCCATTTATATATGAGACAAAATGTTTACGTTTCCTACTTGTTTGTATTAGAAATGAAATGGATGTTCCTCATGTACATGCATCGCTATGGTGAAAGAATTTAACCCACTTTACTTTTTCTATAAAAAATAATCAAACAATTTCAAATTCTCCACTTGTGGTACTCGAGGTGAGTTGCAACACAGCACTACTTATTCTCAGTTATAGAAAAGCAAGCGAGCATTCCTGAAGAAATTGGCGACAACTGTCCACCCCAGTGCACACACATATAAATCTCACTACAATTGGAACATATACAGCTGCTCAGTGGCAGCGATTAGGGGGCAAGGAGGGGGCAGTTGCCCCCCCCTTTTCGCCACTTTTGCCCCTGCACTATGCTAAATCTTATGTACAAAGGGAAATATACTGTCTTTGCCCCCCCCCCCCCAGTTTTGGCACCTTGTTAATGCGGACCCGATATGCCGGACTTCGCTTAATCCGGACAGGAAAAAAAAGCAAAATGCAAGGTTTTAAATGTGACTAGAAGTCAACAAGAGAACTTCCCACAGAACAGGCAGTCAACCACTGATGAAATTATGTTTCCTGCAGACTTTCTACTGTACTGTATAGTGTATTTAGGCCTATGCCCTTTAAGTAGACCATAATAAACGTGTTTTGTTGCAATAAACGGAGTTTTAATGCACTTTCTACTGTTCTTTTAGGTCATTTCAGTTAATCCGGACTTTCGTTAAACCTGTCAATTTATCCCCCTCCCCCGTTAGTCAGGATTGACGAGGTTTTACTGTAAATTGATTCCAACAACACACCGATTGGAACAAGCAAAGGTATTCACAAGCACTCTTAACTCGAGCATATACTTATACACAATGGCTATATCTCACTCAGTATAATATTGCTTTCAACTGTACATGACTGTCAGTACTCTTCGTTGTCTTTCAACCAAACAATCATATTTTACATGGATTTATCTTACAAATATATAATTCGTTTGCAGGTAACACATACTGAAATATCTGTCACACAGAGGCGTATATTCCAGGCTATCTACGCTACTTGCAAAGCCCAGGTTCAGAAGAGAAGAAAAAATCGGTCGAAAAATGTGCATAAAATTGTTCATTTCAATAAAGATGATGGCCTTTCAGGAGTTGGCACACTTATTTCTTACAAGTTGTTACACTAATTTCTTAGGAGTTGGCAATATTGCCTGCTTTCTTTTAAATCCGCAGGGGATTGCGTGAGTTGAGCTTGGCAGTCTTCCTTCTATGATGCCGGTAGTGTTGCGAACTCATTGTTCCCAGCGTGGCATCTTCCCAGCAATGGGGAATTTTGGAGGGAAACTAATATTAGAGGAAAGGGTAAAAACATTGCTTTTATGACAGAGAAATTCCCCTCTGGGCCAAGAACATCACTTTCCAATGATGATCTACAAAGGCCTCCCCCTACAAATTTTTGTCCATTCGAATACTATAATATGATTAGATAGCCCAAGTTTTGAACCAAGTATACGCTACTGGCGTCACACATTCGTGAAACAATTTGGTTTAAAGACACATGCACTTATTTTCCTGTGGAACCACAAGGCAAAACAAAAAAAAAGACTTATATTTTGTCCGTGTAAAAAATAATGTCAGTTTTCACCAATGACGTCATTTGCTTTTCCTCTGATAATCCCTTTTTTGCTAATTAGTGAAAATTCGATAACTTTGATTACGTTGGATGGTCTTGTTGGTTGTTATTGACACGTTTGAAGAAGAAAAATACTTTCTCTTTCAAAGAGCACCGGGATGTCTTTCTTCCTTAATTTGTCTACAGTAGAATCTGCAGACTACAAGCCAATGTAGTCTAGATTACGTGTAGATTCCCACGCATTCCTTATGGAAAAATAAATCGCAACAACTTCAAGTTACGGCTAATCGAATGGGAGTTTTGGGACTTTTTCCTACCACAAATCAAATCTTCAACGTGTCGTCTTTCCGTTGATGTGTTTTCCTACGCCGTCGGAAGTTAGGCGTTCCTAAGAGAACTAGTAAAATTATACTTCCAAAAGCGTAATGCTACGTTTCATCGTATTGCACCCAAACCACCACTAAAGCATTGTCCCTCCATCCATCTCATCACTATTCATCTCCATCTCCGCGATTAGCCGTGAAGGCAGAGAAGCATTGGTATGGCGAGTGCGAAAGATTTTTTAGGGTTCTTTGGGCTCCGCAGGGACGGATTCCTTTCCAGAGGAAAGAACCACAGACTACTTTTTTCCTTCCTCGACCTCTGAGGCACATATCCCGACGAGGCCTGAAGAAATTGGTAACGACGTTCCTGCGGTTCGCTTCCCATTTCCCGCTGCCCCCCAGTCTGCCAAAACCCATTATCCGGAAACGCCCCAGAAATAAATTCAGAATCCAGTTACCTGAAACTTATCATGGTGGACCTCTAGGAACCTCTTCACTTTGATGGTATCGTTGTTCTTTATGGCTTTCTCTAGCTGACTCGCCTCCCATGTCAGGTCTGTGATGGATGACGTAAGACTGCAAAGGAAAGGTACAAAAAGAAGTGATTAAGTGTTTCCAACTTAGTCACTGAAAAAATGCCAAGATTTTACACAAATATCTAACTTACGCTGAAATATTTTCATATACATAATATTTCTAGTTCACTTTATAGGCCCTGATGAGTTGAAATGCACAATTAAGAATGAAAGATTTTGCTGCAGTAAAAAAAAAGAAACTCGAGTAAAGATGGGAGTAAGAACGAATCCACTTGGAAAATGACTGTATATTTCTTGAAAAAGCGAAAATATGCTGAATATGACAGAAAATCCATCAAAATATGCTTTATAACGTAGAAATGGCCAAATATGCCAAAATAAGCCGTTAAAAAGCATCTAAATTCAATTAGTTTCTTCACAATATGAATTTCTATATATTCAGGGAACATTTTTTTTTTCTAAGTCAGGACTTTTCACGTCCAGCATATTGTTTATTGAACTGGGATGTTGGTTGTTTACATAGTAAATGTGTACAGGAACATTGATAATTACAATTACATTAGTGTTTCCTGCTACTGTCGCAGGAGACAGGTCGTGGGTATGTGCCCAACATATACAACTTGATTGATTGATTGATTTGTTTTATTTTACTTCGCGTTTTGTGCCTCTTGGCTAATTTGCGAAGATGGGGATGAGTGATGAAATGATGAAATTGATGAATGGACATTCACAAACAACCAAGCCCGACCGGGATTCGAACCCGGGACCCTTGGCGTCGCAGCGCGATGTGCTAACCATTCGGCCACAGGGTCGTGCAATATATACAACTAACGGAGCGAATTAACAATATAGAGAAAGTCTCCAATTTTGTTAATTTTCGGTACACTAACTAATTTTGATCTCCTAATCACGAATCTGTTGAAAAAAATCGGGGGTCACGTCCGAAAATTTGAAAAAAAGCCGATTGAATTTTTTATATATATAGGTGTATATGCGTAGTTTTACGAACAAAAATGTAATCTCCTGTCATTGTGTCCAACCACGCCGTTGTTTTACAAGAAAATGATTTATGATGTTCAATTCTAGAACGATCCCTATTTTTTCGATGAATTTAGGGGTGAAATGAGTGCTAATGGAACCTAACCTAACAGGCCTAACCTAACCTCGTGTGAATGGTTCGTGGGGCTACCCGTGGATGTCTTTTGGGGCTAACGTCAATGGTTTGTGGGGCTACCCGTGGATGGTTTTTGGCGCTAACGAACAATTTTTCATCAAAATGAACAATTTCCAGACGTGACCCCCGGTTTTTTACAACAGATTCGTGATTAGGAGGCCAAAATTAGTTAGTATACCGAAAATTAACGAAATTGGAGACTTTCTCTATATTGTAAATTCTTACCCAACTAACTACAAACAATACATACAAGATATAAGGATTTATCATGATAATTTGCACGATATTTGAATACAAGCACAGGTGCACATATTATACATTTGTTAAAAACCATATGAAGAGATTACTTAGGTTCCCTAGAATCTGAGTGTGATTCACCTTGTCATGGTCGTGGTAGAGGTACCTTACGCCGTCGGGGACGGAGTGTCCCGATGGAGTTTATCAGTGGATTGGTGTGGGCTCGAACCTTGGCCCATATGCGTTGTTTGGCGATTTGGAGCGTCTCCTCTATCATTGGATATTGCAGATCATTGCATCTGGGTGATACGGGTGTCCATGGGATAGGACCCAATCATGCGTAGCGCTCTGTTCTGCACAATCTGGATCTTTTTGTGATGGGTCTGTGCCATCTGGGTCCATACCGGACTGGCATAGAGTAGAATAGGACGAACCATCGAAGTGAACACATGGAGGCGTGTGGCAAAAGGAAGAGTGTGCGCACGTAGCAATGGAGATAGGTAGCCAAGACGCATGCGTGCGCGCTTCCAGGCCGCATCTGTGTGAGATCCAAATTTCAGTCGTCTGTCCAGGAGGACACCCAGATATTTCACTTGGTCACGATGAGGCACTCGGCGTCCGAAGAGGGTGACTCGAGCTCGTTCTGGTACGGGGCCCAGGCCGAAGACCGTAACAAAACTCTTCTCCGGGTTTATCCTGATCTTCCATTTTGTGGCCCATTTCTCAAAACGGGTGGTGTACTTCTTCAGGTTGTCTTCGCAGTTTTCGAGACGTTTGTTCCAGACAAATGCTGCCGTATCATCGGCATACGTGGCTAGCATGCCTGTTTCAGGTGTTGGAATGTCAGCTGCATAGAGTGCAAACAGAAGAGGAGAAAGCACTGCACCTTGCGGAACGCCGGCCAGAATGGGGCGTGAAGACGACTGGTGGCCGTTAATAGTGGTTACAAAACTTCTCCCGAAGAGGAAGCTGGACAAGATCTGACAATATGTGGTCGGAATGTGCATTCGGTGGAGTTTGTACAAAAGCCCGTGGAGCCACACACTGTCAAAGGCCTTTTGCACGTCCATGAAGAGTCCTAATACTTTTTGTCTGCGGTCGAGTTTGACCGCCACTCTATCTACCACACATAACAGTTGTTCCGTTGTACCGTGATGTAACCGGAAGCCAAATTGGTGGTCAGGTATCAAGTGATGAAGGTCACAAAAGTGTGCCAGTCTGGTTCGAAGTACTCGTTCGAACGTCTTCCCCACATGGGTCAGGAGGCTGATTGGTCTATAGTTGTTGAGTTCTTGCGGATTTTTGCCCGGTTTAGGAATAGCTATTACCTTTGCTAGTTTGCAGTCTCGTGGGAAGTAACCAAGGCGAAGCATGTGTGTGAAAAGTTTGGCTAAGAACACGTAGCCTTTTCTTGTCAGGTGTTTGAGTGCTTCTGCAGGAACACGATCGATGCCTGGGGCCGAGCGGGATTTCAGCAGTCGGGGTCGTTGCATACACTTCTCGTGGGGTGACATGAGGCACGTCGAGACCGAGTGGCATGCGTTTTAGGGAGTGTAGTCCCTCAATTACCAAACGTGTTGTTGAGGCATCCCGCAAGTCACTGTTGGGGATGAAACAAACTCTTACCAAAAGAAATATAGTCACGAAACTCCTAACCTTATTGTAGAAGTACAGTAAAAAAAATTATACTGCGCATCAGTCAGTGATGTGCAGAGGAGAACCTTGTATACGTTTTCTTAGAATTGCGAACAATTTCTCACCGAGGAAAAAATGCAATGTAGGAAATATTATATTGTTTTATGGGAAAAATACTACTTTTGCACCACGACTGCCATCTGTTGGTGTCTTTGACATCTTTAGCTTTTTTTCACAGTTAATGATAAAAAGAGAAAAGAGAAATCCTGTTGTAAATGCGATTATTGTCAGTTTGTTAGGAGCAACTATAGTTGAAAATGTCACTCAACTTTCATTAAAGCCTTGAAAATTAAGTTTAATGTAGCTTAGATTGTCTACATAGTCCATGTAAACTACAACCCAATGTAATATATGCGTAGATTACGTGTAGACAACGCATGTAGACGTAAACTTAAAGTGCACGGCACATCACTGGTTCCGGGTTCGAATCTTGACCTGGGCATGATGAGTGTCCCTTCATGAATTTCATCACATCACTCGTCTTCATCGTCGCGATTAGCCAAAAGAGTCAGAAAAGCGATAATGTGCGCATGAGCACGTGAACACTCATGTATCTTAAATTACGTACATATTAAATGCACACACACACACATATATGGAAAGAATACTATGTTTGATGTACGAGTATATACACAAAATTTACTCTAACAAGACTTATTTCACGTTTGATAACTTTTGTAGATAGTTGGTAACACTGACTCCGGCGGTATTCCATGGAGGGCGTTGAACACAATTGCTGTGCATGTTGCATAGAGCTGACAGCTAAGAGGCTGTTGGCCACTATACCCCGAAGATGTTCACTTCGCTGTGCGAACACTCATGCAAGCGACAATACTTCTTATATTCGGCACCAGAGTGCAGCATATACAAGGCATGTCTAGGGGGACTCGAAAAGGTCTGTGCCACATAGTTGCAAACTTTAGCGATAATTCACTAAACCTGGCGGATTTTAAGGTGGAGAGGGACAATTTCCCCTAGGTCCTTCTTGCATTACTTCAAATATGGCGTGATTTTGGGGGGAAATTGTTGAAAATAAATTGAACTGTTATTCTCACTTTTTCAATTGAATATGAAGTTACAAGGGAGAGGAGTAAATTTGCATCCAGTACAAAAACATTATTGTGAACACTCGTATGCGAACCGTACGCGACGCCAGTGAGTAAAATCACTGAAATCGAATGAAACACAAAGATTTTAACAGGATAATTGCCCAATGCATGAAATGCCAAGAGCATCCACTACCTTATACATTTCCTGTCAGGCAACACTAAACACCGTCGTCATCTTGTAATCAAGGTGTCCCGAGTTCGTTACCCAGCGGAGCCACATACAGGTTCGGATCTCACTTTAAACTGTAGGTCCAGTTACAATTCGCCTATATGTGCATAACACTGGACTTCAAACAAAAATACTCAAATTCTAACACTAAACACAGCTCTCACTAAACTTTACATTTTTGAAAGAACGACACTGAAGCATATTATAGCAATATTAATATCGAACAATATTTCTTTAATTAGACTTGTCAAACTTGCAAAATTTCAAATCATGTAAGGATGTCCATGGAACGTAACCAAAAGTCAGCCTTACTTCCACATAACATAGGTACACTGGTAATTGCGGTCCTGCAGGCCAACGAAGATTTGGGGCCTGAGCCTACAGTCAGCAGAATGTTTTGTCCTTGTATATATGGTGAATCCACCTTTGCAGCCTCAGCTTCTAGCATGATCATGGAGATTATAGTCCTCAGTTGACAGTGTAGTTTTAGTTGTTGGTATTGACTTAAAGTTTGTAAAAATGAGTGAGAAAGTTTTGGAAAAGACATTCTATTTTATCATTAGGGTCAGTTTGGTTTTTCTTAAGGGGCTTGCCTCCATATTGTATGATAGGCAAAAATAGCCTATCGTAACGTTCTGCTAGGAACGTGGAACCTTCCTGGGGGGTGATGTAACTTGAGGTATCTTTCCTCCTCATTGTTTGAGCACTCGCTGTACATGGTAAGCCTGATGGTAATAGGCGAGAGGTTATCTATACACTCTTGGAAATGGTAAAAAAACAATCACTATGCCTTCAAGTCTGGATCAAACATGGTTGAAATAGGATAATTAATACCTGTCTATCACCGATGATGAAGTTCCTTGCAGAAGACTCTTAGAATAAGCCTGTACTCGATCGCTCAATTTCTCCTGTTGCTTCTCGCTCCAAGCCCAAAGAAAAAAGACCTCTCACCACCCGTTCTTCTCTATCTGTTGATCAACAATACCTGTTGATCAGCACCTTAACTCCAATAATACAGGAATGTTTGTTAATTACTGACATGACATTCCTTGAATGCCTGAGAGCGCAACGGCTGGTGACGGAGATTACGAACTCTGGCTTGATACAATTCTCTATTTTGAGGAGATAGATACGCTATGTGCTGATGTGGCCATTCAATCGATAGAAACCAAACAATTCATCTTAGAATCAGCATACGTGAACGTCATAATCTTTAAGCAACAACAATCTCGTAGCAATCTTCAGGTTAGTCAATAACCATTTGTTAAGATTATCCAACTGACACAAGAAATGTTTAATATTTAGTACCAATACTTGAAATGTCCCATAACTCAATTATGCGGATGTGAAACAAGTGCTTTACTGTAACCGATGAGCCACTGGAGTCTCTATGAAATTTTAATTCACATTGCAGCTTTGAGCTCGGGCGATGGGAGGCACCATTGTTAGAGCCTCCTGGAGGAAGCGTAACAACTCTTCTCCTGAGTTTTCGGCCTGTGTATGGTACGGTGGGCACGCACCATCGTGAGGAGATTGGGGAGCTACGAATGAGTAGCGTCACCCGGTCATGGAAACCTACAACAACGACTGCGGGTTCGTCGTGCTCACCACACGTAACTGGTTGGAGTGAGGCCGGCAATCATTAGGTAGGTCTTGGCCCTCAAGGGCTGTTGCGCCACGAGTTATTATTATTATTGTTCTGATGCTTATTTGAATCATTAAGTAAAGCACAGAAATGTTACCCCCTTCGATGGATTTGTGAGAGAAACAAAGCGAAGACATTTCCTACCTGCAGAAGACTGAATTCTGAACGAGGAACTATTCGGGGGGGGGGGAGTCCCCTGGACAAGAACTGTCACCAAGCTGGAAGACAACAGGAAAAAGTCTTCCTACTGAATAAATGCAGCGTTTTCGAGTCCTCTTTCCACCCCCCACCCACCTATCCACTTGCTCTTTCTTTGTCCAGTCATTATCTCCTGAGGCTGTCACCCTCTCTCCCCTGGCACGGAGACAAATCTCCTAGATGGGTTGTACCGTCTCTCTCTTTGTGAGAAAAAAACAGGAGACGAAGAGTAAATGTAATTAGCCTTGATTGTGAGTGAGAGGGACAGCTCGATTTTCCTCTGACTCTTAAGATGGATCTCCTCGTCTTCCCGGACTTAATTTTTCAATTGTTTTTTTCGTTGCTTTCTTTCTGCATGAAGAAATAATTCCTTCCCCACCCCCCGCCTGTACCTTTGTTTCTCAATTTTGTTTCAGGGCTCCTGGAGATGATTTCCCCGCGATTTCAATTAGATTGTTTGTCTCATTTGTTTCCCGCTCTTAAGGCTTTTTCTTCATCCGGTCCTCGCCTTCATTCCCGCCTTTTCTTTCGTAGCGGACCAAGACTACCTTCTGATTTCACTCATATATCGATAAGGGGACTATATCAAATTACCCAGAAGAAATAATTGGTTGCCTGATTTTTTTGTAAAAAATAATTCTTTGTTGTAACCTCTATGCAAGGGAAGTTCAAAACAGTCATTATTTCTTCGTCATATGTGACTTTCTTTAAAAATGGTGGCCATTTTTGTTTCATGGTTTCCGGAACTTTTCGTCCTTGCAGACAGTTGCGCTAAATTTGATAACTGAGCCAAGAAAAATGATAGAAAGCTTGGGTAAACAGCCTTGTTTTAGTACATTTCAAGCTTTAGTCTGTCCAGCAGGGTTGTTAGAGGTCCAGGAATTTCAAATAAATTCAATTCCGGTCCAGGAGAGAAAATCAGCAAGCGTAAATGGGTTATGGACCGTAAAGAACCTTTTTATCTGTAAAGTATTTCAATTCCGTCCAGGAACCTTTTTACCAGATCAATTTAAATACGGTCCATAAACCTCTCTTCCGGCTGAATTTAAATACGGTCCAGGAAACCTTTTTCCAGATTAATTTAAATTCGGTCCAGGAACTTTTATCCGGATCAATTTAAATTCGGTCCGATAACCTTTTTTTCAATGACACACTACGCCACTTGAACCGAATTTAAAAAAAAATCCGGTCCTGCAACGGAACCCAATAGAAGCCTTTAGAATGTATGGGTTCCTGTACCTGCAAGGTCCCTCTAGTGCACTTCTTAAAATAAACTTATACCACGGCTACAGATATCTTAATCTCAGGGGATAGGTTCTTTATTCGAGAATTACAAAAATAAAGCGTTTTATAGCCAAGAGGATATAGTTAAATGTGGATCTATATTCTGAAAACTGTAGACAATACAGAGAAAATATATAGCGAAGCTTGTATATACACATTGAAATATATATATATATATATATATATATATATATATATGCTGATTCCAAATTTACGTCGGTTACATTCTTCTTATAAATATATGTATAATTGAAAGGAAATCTTCTTTTCTTCTCACAATTTTGGGAAAAAGGCTTCTTCTTCTTTTCTTCCTTCTATTTCGGGAAAAAGCTTCTTCTTCTTTTCTATCTTTGATTTGGGAAAAGGCTTCTTCTTATTTTCTATCGTTGATTAGTGAAAAGGCTTCTTCTTCCTTTCTTCCTTTTATTTTGGTAAAAGGCTTATTCTTCTTTTCTAGCGTTGATTAGTGAAAAGGCTTCTTCTTCTTTTCTTTCTTCTATTTTGGTAAAAGGCTTCTTCTTCTTTTCTATCTTTGATTAGGGAAAAGGCTTCCTCTTCTTTTCTTCCTTCTATTTTGGGAAAGGCTTTTTCTTCTTTTCCTCCTATTTTGGAAAAGGCTTCTTCTTGTTTTCTTTCTTCTAATTTATTTTCTTTCCTTTTAAAGCGTAATCTTATTCATTACATATATGCCCTCGCTTTCCCCGCTTCACAAGCTATACTTATAGAAAGATTAGGGGCGTCTAAACTGACAGTAGCGCCACCTCCTATGTAACGACCAAAAGAGGAATAGCCCAGGATCGCTAACAGCAAGAGCTGCCTATGGCCCAGTGCGTCTAATAAGAAGCGCAACCGTAAGTGTTTCGGGGCGCCTAATTTGACACAGCGCCACCGAGGGACGGACAAATACAAAAGCTGACGATATTCTCCTCGTCAAAAGATCAAAAAGGAGAGAGATATACAATTTCTGATTTCATTTGCTCACTTATTAACTTTCATAATTGTTTCATATACGAGCATATTCTTATTTATCTTAATTGGCTATATACAACATTTTATTCACTCCTTCTATAATTTTTATACTCTTCCTTTATGTATTTTGCATTTACTATAATATATATAATCGCTCTTCTCCGCTCCAAGTTTCTACAGTGAACTCTGCTTTTCTTCATATGGCGTGCTGCCATCTATCATCGCTCTCGGGAAATATTTCTTCCTTGTGTTTTTCATTGTGTCGTCGGAAATGGCACGTGACATACCTCTAACAACCCTGCGAGCAAGTGCGCGTAGCGGCAGACAAGGGGAGGGGGGGCTCAAGTGGAGAGAGCGAAGCAGTACACGCTGCAGAGAAGGCTAGTATACTGATCTCTGGCGCAACTTTCGGCTGACCTACTTTTTTGGCAACGCAGGGGCAAGACATGGCAATCATCTGATTGCATCACCCACGCTCGCTCACGGATGAAAAGAGGGTTTTCCTCTTCTTGGTCGAGCTGTATCAATCTTTATTCTGCAATATTGTATATCAGTTATCAAGAAAGCACCGAGTGTCTTTCAAGGACCTTCACTGCAGATGCACCCTTCGGAACAAGGTAAGAAACACATAGAGAAAACCTTTCAAGTAAGCCATTGTCTCTTGTACTTTGAGCTTCCGACCCAAACTCTCCCCCTTCCCCCTTTTATCAGATGCAAGCGGCGGAACACCCTTTAGCCGCAACAAAAGGGACTCTTAAGGAAAAGGCGAGAGCGTCTTTTAGCGGGCGATTTCGAAAATGGAGTTTCGGAAAACGGTGGTTGCTTCGTCTGTCGGTAACTCCAGAAAAGCATTGCAACGAGGTTACTAAAACGGAGCGCAGAAAGCGGCAATGGGATTAGGAAAGAAAACAGAAGAATATTTAAGAGACGAAAATGGAATTGTCCTGCGAATTTTTACGGATGCACTGCTCTACCATGAAGGGAAAAACCCTCTCACCCTGCTTTCAACCCTCAGGAGATGAAATCAGCTGCTTGCCATATAATCCTGCCCCTTCATTGCCAAAATGTGGGCTTCCACATATCATCGCTTCCATTCAGTGCCTCATGTTTACATTAGGATGAAGAGGAAACTGTACACAGCAAAAGCAGAGGCTGATATCTTTGGGAATCAAGGGGTCCTGGCTTTGATACTCGGTGGAGGCACACAGTGGTCCCACTTCAAACTGTAGGTCCAGTCCCGATTACCCTTACTGTGCATAAAGTGGACATAAAACACCAAGTCAACTGAATGATATCTTTGAGAAGCCCAGTTTAGATATATAGGCTATTAATAGATTTCTATATATTAATAACATTCATTAGATAATTATACTACATATTCTTAATACGTAGTAGTTGTTTGATTGTGATCAACATGTAAAGTTTCTTAACTAATTGATTTCTATGGTTTTTATAATGTTAAAGTAAATTTTCCTCTAAGCCACGTAAAAGTTTGGAAGGGGTCAGTGCCTCCGCCCTCCTCCCTTGGCGACGCTACTTTTAAAATGTATCCTAAAAAGTTATTTTATAGAAAATGACATACCAAATCATGTTCAATCCCCCTTCCTCACTTTATATTTGAATTTTTTTTAGCACCCCCATGGGAAACACCTTAGCTGGGCCTCAAAATACCACCTGTCGATTCACCCCTGTAATTTTGTGAGGTGGTATTGATAGTTTGTGTAATTTATTATCCGTTTCGGAAATATTATTCTGCTACGAAGTTACAAATTTATTTTTTAAGAGTATATTAATATTGTATCACACATAATATTAAATTTTGCTTAACAGTAAGTCATAAGAAACTCGCCGATGGTGTTAAGTGGTAAACTCACCATATATTTTCTTCTATTTGATCATCATCGTCGCGATCAGCCAATAGTGGCGGAAAAGAGGGGCAAAAACACACACACAAGAATTTTATCAATACTTGGAAAGTTACTTTGATTTTACGAAGTATTATTTTTCTAATGAGTGTGGGGGTGTTGTCATGCCTCTACCCCCCTTCCAACGCTGGTTATACTTAATCGTTCAAGTTTCCTTGTCACTACTGTCTTAATTTTGTTATATAAACAAGACCATATTGTGCTAGAAAGTTATAAGCCAGTTACACAATGCCATTGTTAAGTTAAATATTCTAAAGCTTACCTTTCAAATCCTGCGTAGTTTTCTGAACTAATAATTCTCATAATATTTCTCCCACGTGTTTTAATATATTTTTAAAATAGATTGAAACAGTTAAAAATCAATCAATCTCACCAAACATTAATGACATCACAAGCACACTTCTCAATAACTGAGCTATCTTCGCTCTCTTCCATTCGCGGGGCAAGTTTCAGCTTGCACGCGTACAAGGAGAATACATACAGGCGGGAGCAATAACTGGGCGTGAAAGGGCACTGGGTAATGAAAAATGACGTATACTTGAAGAATATCGGCGTTTATTACAACCAGGGAAAGGATTTTAAGGTGCATGCATAATTATGGTCGGAAGAGGGGCGGGAAGGTGCAAAAAAAGGTGCTGAGAAAAGGCCTTTATTCAATGCTCTCCTTTTGTGCGCCTTCTGTATATAATGCGCGCGGACCGCGTAGAGAGCTGTGGTTCTGCCGAATAAGTTTTGTTGAAGTTCGTGTTTTCTCTCGCGGGTTTTGCTACTTTATCTTGGGAACTATTGGGGATGCAATGATTGTATTATACCATTTTATAGCTCTCGTTCTGCTCTACAAAATGATACTATAGGATTCCATTTTGTGTGTTTTCCAGCATTAGACGGTTGTAAAAACGAGTAGGCCTACTACTACTAATTCAGAAAAAAGCATTAAAGGTTTCCAAACTGAGTGGAAAGAAACCGGTAAACAAGAGTGAATGGAAACAAGAAGTAAACAAAAGAAACAGAAATTCAGGAGTGCCTTGGAGCCTATTTTTTTTTTTAAAAAAATCCTATTGGTCGGAACAACTTCCGAATACAGTCTTATGTGCAAATGAAATACAGA
Organism: Lepisma saccharinum; assembly: GCF_977018435.1. Classification (NCBI taxonomy): domain Eukaryota; kingdom Metazoa; phylum Arthropoda; class Insecta; order Zygentoma; family Lepismatidae; genus Lepisma; species Lepisma saccharinum. The sequence continues at coordinate 2,322,504 of NC_139249.1, forward strand.
GCTGATGGAACTTGGCTGGCTTCACCTACTTATGAACCTACAGTTTGCCTTTTTAAGTACTGGAAAACAAAGTGTGACCGATCTGTGTTGCGCACTATTCATCCAGATGGTGCTAAATCAACAGATATAAAAAAAGGGCAAATTGGCAGATGTAAGGTCACTGTTCAAGTTCATGGACCAAGAGAGCATTGGCTGGATGGAAGTACTACTAGAGGAAAGTAGCTACACCACATCCCCTAGATGAATCCATTTGTTCAGGAAATTAGTGATGAAGATAGTGATGGAAATGGAAATTGAAAAGTTGGGAAATTACAGAATGATACTTTTTTATAACATGTGTGAGTCAGTAATCTATAACACCATTAAGCCTTGTTTCCATGATATGAAAAACTCAATTGCTGACCAAGTCAGAAATTTATTTTATTATAAAACATAAAACTAAACGTAACGTTTCAACCTTCTAGCAAGGTCTTCTTCAGACACTGCACCAAGTACAAATGTAACAAGGTACAAAAACAGGACGATATATATACACAAACAGTACTCCCATCCAGACTATTAGAAAGTTATTCTGGAATATTCTAGCAGGTGGCTTTCCCTTGTCAACTGTACTTTTACCTGAAAGTGAATGTGGTTGGACTCTTTATCTCACGCTCTTTTTCCTTCATTCTTCTTCCTTCTTCTCTCCTCTTTCGCTCTTGTCCTTTCCACTCTTTCTAACACCTTCTTCCATTCTTTGTTTAACTTCAGTCCCCCATTCCAGTTCATTGTGTCTTCTTCACCTTTCTTCTCTATTTCCTTGGCCCTCTTCCATTTTCTCACTAGTATTCTCTTCTCCCTTCCTATCTGCTTAGCCTCATCCCACTCTATGTCATGTCCTGTTTCTCTCGTGTGTTTAAATATCGCATTTCTCTCTCTCTTAAGTCGTACATCATCACTATGTTCTTTCAACCTGTCTTTCAGCCTCTTTTTTGCTTCTCTTATGTACACACTCTGACATTCTTTACACTTCACTTCGTAGATAATCCCTTCCTCTTCCTCTTTCCAGTTTTCCTTTTTCTTGTTTGCATTCTTCGCTATTCTTAAGATGCTTCTTCCTCCCTTCCTGTAAGTTTTAATGCCTGCTTTTCTAAGCACTTTCCATATCTATTCTGTGGTCTTCCCCATACTACATATTCCAAACATTTCAGTAATCTAATGTATTCTTGGACACGAGCAGTTATTAAGACATTACTTGCTATAATCATATGTATTTTTTTGGTTTCAGTCGTTCTACATAAGAAGGGCATATAACATGCATGCAAAAATTTTGTCATATCGGTATAGAAACAGATTAATACCTGCATATTCATTTTGTTTCATGTATAGAGAATATGTTATTTGTTTTCTTGATTAATAGGCATCAATTTGTAATAAACATGTATTAGTATTATTGTAACAAATCTTTCACGGCTGATTTCCCGAAAACTGCCATTTCCTCTATGTGCCCTTTTTGGAGCTAACTCCTCAGTTTTACTTCAAATTGAGTCCTAAAATACAAGTCTCAAACGATCGGTTTGAAAACAGCTATATTTTTGAAAAGGTGCTGGACCGTAAATTCCGTTCCCTAATTATAACAGCAAACTCACACATGCGCAAACGATTTAATACTTATTCTAATATACAAAAGTGGATGTATGTGTGTATGTTTGTTACGGCATAACTCTCTAACGCCTGGAGCGATTTCAACCAAACTTGGTACACATATCACTTACAATCTGGAAAGAAACACTGTGGGGGTAAGATACACCTGGCACCTCTAGGGGTGGGGCGGAAGGGGGTGACATGTAAAAATAATCGAAAACGACCGATATTAGTGTGGAATCCATAGTTTTCGGAGTCGCTAAGCTAATTGTTGACATTCACGATGACATTTGATAGAAGATTGGGATAAATAAATACCCGGGCATGGCGGGTAATCAGCTAGTATTTTTATAAATGTATCTAAGCTTCTTACTATCTTAACACTGCATACTCAAAATTAGGCTTATGTCTAGTTTTAGTCAAAAGTGGCACAAACGTAAGAAATCTAGAAACAAATACACACTCACCTGCAGTTGAGGCTTGTCGACTGAAGTGAGAGTTGGTCAGGGCTGTCCCTTTGACCTGTGTCTGGAGGTTCCCGTATCTGTGGGATTGGAGATGCAGTTCCCATCTCCCGGGGCCGGTCATGCTGTGACGCCTGCAACGAAAAGAGGGAAGGGAAAATTAATACAGGGTTGCCAATGCAACACAAATAATAAGCGAAGCGGTTTTTGTTTTTTTTAATTCAGAAAACCAACGTATCTGTGTCTCTGATAACTTACTAAATCAATGTTTACAATATCTCATCTCTAAGAAACGTTACGAAATGTTTAAGTATTATTGTTATCTATAATTAAAGCTCAGTGTTGCCAGGATTTGAAAAAAAATAAATTACGAGGGGGCTTCAATTTTACAGTAAGGAGAAACATACCATTTCTAGGGACTTATTAATAAGCTTTGATTTAGCGTGTGTTTTAAGTCCACTTTATGCACTGTAAGGCTAATCGGGACTGGACCTACAGTTTAAAGTGGGATCCGAACCCGCATGTGCCTCCACAGGGTATCGAACACGGAACCCCTTGATTACAAGGCGACGACGGTACCGCTGAGTCATCGGGGAAGCGACATAATAATAAGGAAGCTGAAATTCCTACAACTTACGTCCTACCTTAAAAACTTTGCACAGAATAGCGGCGATTGGGTGACAATGTACTTTCTCTTGGTAGACGGCTTACCGTTAACATGCTATTGTGCTGGGCCAAAATCTGGCAAAATTGGTGGAAAACTGCCCCCCCCCCAATTCATAACCTCAATCATCGGCCGTTGCTCTATCAGGCATTCAAAGAATGCCATGTCAGTAATTAACAAATCTTCCTGTATTATTGGAGTTAAGGTGCTGATCAATGAGTATTGCAGGGTAGTGACCATAGGATCGGAAGAAGAAATAAGTTAGAGAGCAACGGGTAATAATTGAGGTTATGAATTCTGGCTTAATATAATTCTCTATTTAGAGATTGATACGATTTCATGAATTTCTGTGTGATTTATGATGTACCACAAGTGCGTAACTACTGGTTTTTTCATACACTGCAATGCGTTATTGGAGACAAAATTTTGTGTCAATTGATGCATTTCTGGTTGTGTATGTGATGCGCTCCACAACTCGCACCTTTGAAATGTCTTAAAGACAAGAACGGATTTACAGGGGGTTGGGGGGCTACAACTCCAACCCTTCATCTGCAAAGGAGGCTTCTAAAGAGACACGAATTTAAAATGAGAAAATATATTTTAAATGTGTGTCGAATACCATCCACTTCATCAGGTCTGAGTCGGGACATCACACGTTTCACGGCGATGTCAACGTCCTCTCGAGTCGAAATCACACGGGGCCGCATCAGGTTAGTATGGTGGGTGCTCTAGTACCTCTTATCCCAACCAGTTGAGTAGCTCCCGCACAAAGCTGCTTTATGTGCTGGTCAGAAGGTTAGCACGTTTGTCCCTGATAGCTTTCACCAACCCCTGTGGCATTCCCTGGCAGTTCACCCGCGGAGAAAGGCTATTTTCACTTAAGAACGCCGTTCACGCAAAGTAACTTCCATTCTCCTCAAATGTTGACCCACCACTGGCGTTCTCCACCCCTCTGTGCGTTAACCGTACTTCCCACTGCCATCTGGTGACGAACTATGCTACTACACGTGACTCACTCTTTGGGACAGAAGATTAAACTCGTATTGTAGTTGCTATGACTTTCTTTTGTTTTTGTACTGTCAATGTAGCATTGTTCATACATGTATCACATTCATACAGTGCCCTCTTCCATTTGTATATTTCGAATTTTTATGCCGGTCCTGCATTCTCCAGAACAAATATAGTTGGTAGGACTTATGGCAAGACCCTCGTATATAAAAAATATTACTATCTGAAATTACTTGAAGTAAATGGTATCATTGAAATTTCACAAAGTGTGTCAATTTGTATAAAACCAATCATTTGTTTGCAAGATCGTATTTCACTCTGACAACAACCAAAGTACGTGATAATTTTTCCAGAGTTACAATATGAATAGTTTAAAATATAAATCAAACAGACCGAGAGGGGGGAAAATGTAACGTGAAACTTCGGTGCACCATAATTCTCCCGGCTTCAGCAGCCTCACGCCAGATGGCACTGCTTCCATCCGCTTATTTTTTCCCTCCGATTCACGCTCAGGACCTCTGACAAGTTCCTCTAGCACTCCTGCGGGAAAGTTCCAGATGTCCAGATCTTACACCATTTCTTTTCCTTTCCATTCTTTCCTTGCAAAGGCGACGACCCCTTCTGAAAGTCGCATTCAACAGACGTTCCGGAGATTTTGCTATGCTCCCATGAAGATCTGTACGCCTCGATGCAGAAAGAAGAGATCTCCAGCACCATCTATCGGTAAAAGTTTCTGAAAGACTTCCCTCGGGGAAATCGAAACAGTTGCGTCGCGAAAACTCTGTTTAAGGCTCTTACTGAGTAAAAGAAACGAAGGTGCCGATGTGAAGGAAATTTTACTCAAAGTTTCACGTTGGATTTTGGTTACAGAATACAGGAGGTTTCTCTTTTCTTCATTTTCGTAGAAGTTAAGGAAGATTAGATTTATATTCCTTCAAATACGAAGCCTAAGTCTGAGTTTTGTTCGGTAACTAATATTATGAAAAGAACGATGCTTGATTTTTTGTAAAGTTAGCCTACAGATGTCAGGAGATACTACTTCAATAATATTGCTAAATATATCACAATAGACAAAATAAGATTCTAGGAAATCTAATCATTTACGTCTCATTTTAAGGACTCGAAAATCGACATCTTTACACAAGGGTTGTCTTTCAAAATGTTTGCCGAATAGTATATCAACTGTCGAATCTGATGTTTCTTTAATTAAAAGAGATTTTTTTAAGAAGTATGTCACTTTCATAGGACGTAACAGTTTGTTCACTCGTCAATTTCCTCTGCTAGTAGAGATATTTTAAAAATGTCTGTCATTTTTCACCCAACGGGTATCTGATTTGCCCAATGTTAAAATATGAACATTTATTTATTAAAATCGAATAGAATTTTCACTTTCAGATGAAGCATGAGGAAGACACAGTACAACATATTAAGTAATTACAATACAACCTTCCTTGTATTAGCATTTCAAAGACAGATGGCATCTTGGGCTATTTTAAGGGGTTTACATGACCCCTCTGGTTTTTCCCGACCTCTCTGCTACTTTCATTGAATTTTTTTTAATTTTCTCAAAATTTCGGGAGGGGCTGTGGCCCCATCAGCACTCCCCCTACTTTCCCTCAGTGTATGTATAGGTGTATTACTATGGACGCGCACACACACACACACACACACACACACACACACAAGCTTGTATATGTCTGTTCCTTGGATGTTGGTAACAGGTCTAGAGCCACGTTCTCCTGGAAGTCGACAAAACTAGGCAACATTGTTAAGTGAGAATATACCGGGTGGTCCAAAAGTCCCGGAACGTTCACATATAGTGAGAAATACACATCGATTCGGAAAATGAAAAAGTACGTGTTTAATAAGTGAAAGAAAGCTATTCAATGATATCACACTTGATTCCCCACCCCCGCCCTTTGGGGGTGGGGCGGGGGTTGTGAAATTTTAAGTGGAAACCCCATTTTGTATTGTAGAATCGGAAAGAAAACTTCATTCCAAGTCCAACGAGCTATCAACGATTCTCCTAGCTTAATTAGGAACGGAGATATGACGATTTTAAATTTTCGCAAAAAAAAATAAAAATAAATAAATAAATAAATAAAAAAGTGAAAATTTCATGCAACCCAAAACATCAACAAAGGTATGACCCCCCTTCCATATACTCTATTGAAAGGTCTTGACGTGCAGATTCGGAATCTGCAATCGCCTTCACTCCAGCTCAATTAGGGGCAGAGCATCATCCCTTTGAATTTTTGGGGGGGTTTTATGAAATTTTCACTTTTTTTATCGCCATATTTCAGCTCCTAATTGAGCTAGGAGGATGGTTGATAGCTCGTTGGACTCGGAATGAAGTCCTCTTTCCGATTCTACAATACAAAATGTAGGTTTCAATTTAAAATTTCACAGTTGCCCCCACCCTACCCCCAGGGAATCAAGTGTGATATCATTGAATAGCTTTCTTTCACTTATTAAACACGTATTTTTTCGTTTTCCGAATCGATGTGTGTTTCTCACGATATGTGACCGTTGCGGGACAAACGGACCATCCGGTATAACATGTAATAGAGCCTCCTCGATGGCGCAGTGGTAGCGTCATCGCCTTGTAATCAAGTGGTCCCGGGTTCGATATCTGGTGGAGGCACATAGTGGTTCGGATCCCACTTTAAACTGTAGGCCCACACCCGGTTAGTCTTTCTGTGCATAAAGTGGACTTAAAACAACAAATCAATCAATCAATCAATATAAGATGGAATGTAACGAATATATTAGAACCTAATAATTTGTTTAAAGAAGCCAAGTTTTATGCTCGGTTAGGCTAATTCATCGTGTGAGAAAAGTAACTCAGATGCAGGCAATCAAACTTGCAGGAGAAGGGAAATACTGCATTGTCAGTAATCATTACTTTGATTTCAATCGATTTTTTGAATTTGCTAAAAAAATACGATTAAAATTGCTTGTATGATTTTGGCACCATTTCATTTGGATACATGTTTTATTTATATAGAAAGACTTTTCCTAGTAAACGGCTCTGTAAAATATTTTAACAGCTTGATTAAAGCAAATAAAAAAATGTGTAAATATATAGTTTTCTGTTTCTGATACTGTATGTATGAACCTACTATGGAAATGTTTGTTGCAGTGAAAATAGAACATTCTGGATGTACTATATAATTGTAAATTGAAATATTTTTTTGTAGTGTTTGTAGCTGAATTCTGGCAATCTCTTCAATGATACTATCAGCTGCCATGCTTATTTACAGGTTAATGATAATGACACTACTTACGGTTTAACATGATTAGTATTTTGTATTAAATGTACAGTCCCATTAAATGACTACGAGATTAATGTACGAGGGCTATTTTTTTCAACCTCCGATAGGGCATGAAATCAAACCCACAGTGAATTATTGACAAATGTTTCGTACACGTATCATCTACTTTTCAAGTAAGCCCCAAGTGGATTCAGACACTTATCGTACCGATGCACCAGCTTTCCAATACCCTCTGCAAAAAAAAAGTGCCGCGCGTCTGTTGAGCCAGGTCTGCACTGTGTCCCGAAGCTCCTTATTGGTGTGGAAACACCGTCCTCCCAAAACACTTCTTCATCGAAGAGAAAAGGTGGGAAGTCACTCGGCCCCAGGTCTGGGATGTAGGGAGGGTGATCAAAAACTTCGCAGTGGAATCGTTGACACGGCAAGATGCGGTCGGGCATTGTCATGAAGCAAGACAATGCCTGAAGACAGCATGACTCTCAGTTTGTTCTGGACGGGGTAGGCCTACAATTTAAAATGGGATCCGAACCACTTTCTAATGTACCTTCACCGGGATAAAACCTGGAACCCTTTTCTTACAAGACTAAAGCGTTATCACTACACCTCGGATTTTAGTTTTTTAACCTATTTTTCCTTTACAGGTATATAAAAAATAATAAGTTACGTCAGCGTTTTGTTAAAAAACGCAACAACTGATGAAGTTTTAGAGTGCCTGAAAATCCTATTTTGCTTGCTAGAACCTATTTTAGGTCTAGGCGCCGAAATCAGCCTTTTTTAGGTTTTTTATATTTTTTAAAGCTTTTACATAATTTTTGTGTCACACAGAGGCATTTGTTTTGTCTGCTCACGAAAAAATTCAATGACGAACGTGTTTGAAACGTACTCTCTGTCGATTTCACTTTCCTCCAAGTCCATGTGATTTTTCAAAGCTCTAAACAAAACAAAATGTCTGGTGCCACTGTTACGTGTACAGTCCAAACTTCTGATCCGTATGGTCTTGCTCACTTTCGCATCACTTTGGTGCTCTGTGGCATTCACGCCTTGCAAACTCACATTTCAGCATTAAAGTTTGCACCACTGACTATGTTTTTGTTGGAAGATTATTTTCAGCATATAAGATGATCCTCACAGCCAAGATTGCGGAGTTTGACTGTGGATAACATGAAAAGAGATTGTTGCCTAACTATACGGCGAAGAGTGGATTTTAATAGCAAATTTCCAACGGTAAGTTCTGCCATCGCCGTAGGGTTAGGCAACACACATAACGTTATGTAAGATAGAGCGTATTTCAGGATAAAAGTGTCGCATTTTCAATGCCGGTGACTATACCTAATCAGCATTTTTGAGGAATTTTGAACTATTTTAAATTTTTTGAACCTACTTCAGGACTTTTTGAACCTAACCTAAGATTTCTAGGACTTATTTTAGGATTTTTAGAACCTATTTTAAGGTTTCTCGAACCTATTTTAGGATTTTTAGAGCCTATTTTAAGTTTTTTCGAACCTATTTTAGGATTTTTAGAACCTATTTTAAGGTTTTTCAGAACCTATTTTAAGGTTTTTCGAACCTATTTTAGGATTTTTAGAATCTATTTTAAGGTTTTTCGAACCTATTTTAGGATTTTTAGAACCTATTTTAAGGTTTTTCGAACCAATTTTAGGATTTTTAGAACCTATTTTAAGTTTTTTCGAACCTATTTTAAGGTATTTCGAACCTATTTTAGGATTTTTCGAACCTATTTTAAGGTTTTTCGAACCTATTTTAAGGTTTTTCGAACCTATTTTAGGATTTTTAGAGCTTATTTTAGACACATTTTAGAACCTAAAAATCCGATGTGTAGTAATAATACACATACATACATACATACCAGGTGTGCCGGTTAATAATTCTTAATTGATTCGAAAGAAAACAAGCGTATCTGGGGAGAAAGATGACAAATGCTTTATTCAAAGTATGCTCCATCGCTAGCTATACATTGTGCCCATATGTCCGTCAAATTGTGGATGCCCTACCAGAAAAATCGTCCACATGTTGAGGTGATCCAGTCAGCAAGCCATTGTTCGACATCTTCGTAATTGTTGCAGGGAAAGGGAGTGAGACATCGATGAAAACAAGTGGTAGTCCAAAGGGGCTAAGTCTGGTGGGTATGGCGGGTGGGGCAAGAATTCCCAGCCAAGTGCAGAATGGTGTGTCTGACGCCTTTCGCTGTGTGTGATGAGGTGTTGTCGTGCTGCAAAATCACTTTTCCGTGTCTTGTCGCCCAATCGGGGCGCTTTTCGATCAATGCATGGTTCAAATTGATGAGTTGTTGACGGTAGCGAACGGCATTCACTGTTTCACCGGGTTTCACAAGCTCATGGTACACCACACCCTTCTGATCCCACCAAATGCACAACATGTTTCCCACACAAACCCAATATCACGATCACTCGCACTCGGTTGCACATCCACGGCGTGTTGACAGTTACTGTCCTGGCAAGACACTGACGTAACAGTTGAGACTTTGCACCAACCCTTGCTTCCAGCGCCATCCAGCGACGAAATTAAGAATTATTAACCGGCACACCTCGTACCTATAATCTGTCTCTGGAGCAAGCGAACGAAAAGAAGTCTGAGCGACAGGTAGTGGCGCGAGATGGCTCCACAATGAACACGTTAGAGAGAATGCGATTGCATGGAGGGGGGAAAGCGACTGAATCTAACAGTCATTGCGGCAGCGTGTACTGCTTCGCTCTGCCCAGCCCGATCCCCTCCCCTCTTCTCTGCCGTTGTGCATGTCCTTTCTCAACAGATTCCGGGGACAGAGTATACATCACAGGAAGAGAACGTTAAGTGGTAGAGCACCCACAGGCTGAACTTCGCCCATGAATAAAGAAGTTCTAAATTCTAAATTCTAAAATTCTTTCAACAACCCTTCATACGTCCGCAATAATCTGAAGTTTCAAATTCAATCAGAAAATCAAATACTATACCCTGTTCAGGTTATTTTTTATTTTATTCAGCAAAAGATCCTTAACAGAACCAATAGTTCCAATTACAAAGGATCATATTAAAAATATTTATAATAAAGATTAAATATACATTTTAAAAATTACAAAAATACAAAATTACAAAATACAAAGAAAAAAAGTGTTCCCCTGTGCATAGCACCACGCCATGAAGGCGTATAGGGGGTGTGGGGGTAACGCCCCACACTTTCTTGATCCGGTCGTGAGTGGGGGTGATGTGATCAGCATCACGCCCCTGACCGCCTTTACCCCCCCAGGGTTTCCCCCAGGTACCCATGTTATTCGACGCTGGGTGGGCGCCGGGGCCGCTTCCACCGTTAGAAAAGTTCCCGGATTTGAACCGGCCGGGGATCGAACCCGGGACCTTGAGCATAGTAGTCAGACGCGTTACCGACTGAGCCACCGCGGCCACTACAAAATACAAAGCAAAAGATAAAAATAGATAAAAAGATAAAAATGGCGGTAGGTATGTTACACAAAGTAACAGAACAAAATACAAACACAATATAGTACAATCAGAACAGAGTACTGCTAAATACTTTCAGATACAAACATATTATACATCGCACAATAGTCGATGAACACTAAGATTAATTACACAAATTGTACAAATATCAAATCCATATGAGAGTGTATAAGGCATGACTTTAAATACATAGTATCGATAAAAATAGTATAATACAAACACAACTTCAATCAAATTTACTGTGAATTTAGATGATTAGGCAATGACAATATATATCTCTTTATTATTGAGCTGTATGTTATAAAAGGAAGCGCGAAGTCTACTTTAGTTCCATTTTGAACAAGGTTGTTATAATTTGTGCATAGTCTGATAACAACTGAAGATTTATGTATATTGTTTCTCGATTTATCAGTAAAAAAGGAAGCAAACACCTAAAAATTATTGGTCAACACTAAGTTTAAAATATTGCAACACTTCAGACGAATCTATTAAGTAATTCATAATCTTATAAAGTATTGAGCTATTAATCTTCTAGGTTTCAAAGGTAGCACCTGAAAATCTACAAGTAAAAAATTATAAGAAATTCTATTTAATACTGCTGAACGATTATACTTTTTAAAATACAAATATCGTAAAAATTTTAACTGAATTCGTTCAATATTATCTGAATGTACTTGATAAAATGAATCGCAAATTTCACTTAAGTATTCAAGTCTTGAACGAACGATTGCATTATATAGGTTCATTAACACCTGCGTATTCTTAAAATCTTTAGTTGACCTAATTATAAATCCAAGACGTTTATATGAATCCGAGAAGATGTAAGAATAATGATGTTTATAGTTTAAATTCTTATCCAATATTAATCCAATATTATCTATGGAGCAATGCCACGCATAGCAGCAGAGGGGATCGAGGGGCAGAGCGAAGCAGTACACGCTGCTCGAAGAATGATAACTGCAGCCGTTGTATAATATACAAGCCTGGTCTCAATCACAACAACCTTGACACGTTCTTTCCCATTGCACTAATATTTATTGTTATTAATTACTTTTTCTCTTGTACAAATGTTTATTGTTCTTTAATCTTAATTTCTGTAATTTACCTATCACTGATAATATCAGGATAGTGACTAACCTGTATATACTTATCTTGGTAAGAGCTGTTGCCATGGCAATTACGAGTGTCTTTTGTCTGGACTTGGAAGTTCGGACTCGGTTTTTGAATAGAAGATAAAGTCGAATGATAAGAAGTTTAATTTCTTTGATGACAAGGATTGTATGTTAGGCATATAAGTATTTAGTTTGCAAAGAAGTAAAATAGACTTCCTTTTTCTTAGTGCAAACTTAACTTTGATTTTTATTTGGTTTGAACAACGAAGAGAGATATTACCTCATACCCTGAGAGGCATCACGTGTATGCTTTCGTGTCTTTCATGTGAACTTATTATTTGCTCTTTTAGTTAAATCATGTTCATTGGATCAAAGAACGTGTCAGCCTTCTACGGCAAATATGACGTAATACATTAAGTTCCAACGGAGCTTTAAAATTCCAATATTTAACTGATTCGCGCAGCCGCTCTGCATAGAACTGACAACTAAACTAAATCAAGAATTAATTCGGGTCTGAGCAGGAACCGCCGACAGAATTTGCGGTTCACCCTGGCTTAAACAATTAATCGCCCGGCAACAAATGCACTTCAGGTGGCCATAATGGAAACCGAAGTTCCGATATGGCGAGGTGCATTAATGGCATTTTACTCTGGGGACGGGCCAGGAACTGTCCCAATTGATAACAACATCAGACTCTTGGCAGATAGGGGATGTGACACGCACCACAATCAGAACCAGAATGAACCAACACCTTGCGGCTAGATTTGATATGTCCTTTGTGCAGGGGGTAGCTGATGGGGATACAGCCCCTCCACAAAACGTTGATAAAATCATTTTTTTTTCAATTGAAAGCAGTGAAAACTTCTGGAAAAACCATTAAAATGACCCAGTTTGTTGACAACTAAAAACAAACCATTAAAATGGTAACAACCAGTGGCGTCGATTAGGGAGGCGAGGGGGCAATTGCCCCCACTTCTTTCCCTTGAACTATGCAAAACGTTATGTATCAAGGCAGGGGCGCCGACTTGTCAAAATTATTGGGGGGCTCTGATAACTGAAATAAATGAATGAATGACTCACTCCCTCCCTTTTTAAAGTTTTGGCCTCAGTGTTCGGAATCTCATAAAAGCCCATGAATTCCTCAAAAATATCAAAATTTTTATTCACAGTTCGAATGCAGTGGCTCAGTCGGTAACGCGTCTGACTACCATGCTCAAGGTCCCGGGTTCGATCCCCGGCCGGTTCAAATCCGGGAACTTTTCTAACGATGGAAGCGGCCCCGGCGCCCACCCAGCGTCGAATAACATGGGTACCTGGGGGAAACCCTGGGGGGTAAAGGCGGTCAGGGGCGTGATGCTGATCACATCACCCCCACTCACGACCGGATCAAGAAAGTGTGGGGCGTTACCCCCACACCCCCTATACGCCTTCATGGCGTGGTGCTATGCACAGGGGAGCACTTTTACCTTTTACAGTTCGAATGCAGAATATTAATTGTCCACGGATGGATATGTCACAAGTTTCGTCAACCATAATAGCAAAACATTCCCGACTTTTAATATCTGCTACCACGGAGCGCAAAACAGATCTCCCTAATATATGAATGATCTCGTTCTGAATGTCATGTGAGAGCCACTTGTAGTCCGAACGTCCCATCCACTACCCTAGTTCATACACATCGTCTTTTAAAACTTTTTAGTAAAAATTTTAACAATACTCATAATTACATAATTAGTATATAGTAATAAGTCATGTGTTTTGCTGTCTCTGGTCATAGCCCCCCCCCCCCCCCCAAAGTTGATGGTTTAATGGTCTCAGCCCCCCAAAGTTGATGGTCTAGAACATTTCAAATGTGTATTTAAAGTTAAGTTCATGTGGCACAATTCAGAGTAAAATTTACAAGAGAAGCAAAATAATACATTAGAGCCTCTTCAGCAAAATTATTTGGGGGCTCGCCCCCACATCCTTAATATTGGGGGGGCTCGAGCCCCCCAAGGCCCATGGAGTCGGCGCCTATGTTTCAAGGGAAAGAAAACTGTTCTTGCCTCCCTCCCCACAGTTTTGGAACCCAATCACCGCTATTGGTAATTACCAAATATGTTATAGTGTATATCGCCCATGCATTAGAACGCTGCTATATAACATCCATATTTAAAATTCCAGCCCCTCCGTGTGTTCGCATAGTTATATCAGTTCTTTATTGTCTTTCTAGACCCTACAAATAACATTTATTCAATAATACTTAGTTTATATGTCTTATTAACTTTTATAAAAATTAGTAAGTTAAAACACAGTTCCCAGTGCATATAGCACCGTGCCACGAAGGCACAGGCTACGGAAAACTTGGTGGGTGTAGGGCCCCACACATTCTCGACCTCGGCCATTTTTGAGGTGGTGATCAGCACCACGCTCCAGTCACCTTTACCCCACAGGGTTGTTCCCAGGTTCCCCTATATTTGAGGCTTGGTGAGCCCCAGAGCCGCTTCATGCGGGGACAGCCACCCAGAAAATCGAACCCGGGTTTCCCGTGTGGCAGTCAGACGCCCTGCTGACTATACCACCGCGGCTTTATAAAAATGATAGTAGTAACGTTAATATATATTTCTAGTGGTCCCCGGCCCCTCTTGACGACGCACCTACATTTGTGCAGATAATGCATCAAAATGCCTGAAATGCGCCCATCAAAATCGATGTCTGCCAGAGGGGTTTCTACCCCTCCCACCCCTTTTGGCACACCTTTCTTGAAAGCAAAGCCCAATTCATAAGAAGCATGCAGTGGCAGCGATTGGGTTCCAAAATTAGTGGGGCAAACACGGTTTACTTTCCCTCGTAGATATGGTTTAGCATAGTGTGGGAGCAAAGGTGGCCAAAACCTGGGGAAGGCAACTGCCCCCCCAAATCGCCGCCACTGGGCAATATTAAACGGCTCAGTTTTGTACCATAATGAATTAAACCCCTCTATGGCCACCTCCCCCTCAACAAAACACTAGCCAGGTTCTGGTCCGGTGGCGTAAGTACCGTTCACAGATGGCAGCACTATACAGTTATAAAAATTTACATCACTATGTTATGTATTGTGGTAAACTACAAGTTTCTATCTCTTACAGTTTAAACGTTATAAGTTCACTTGGTACTACTTTACTATAGGGGTGACACCTATAAACCATTTATTTCGTACTTTTTTACATTGCTAACGTACTATTCTGCATTGCGGAACATTTCTTTAGGTGAAATAATGAATTTCTAACGAAAATAATGTTTATTTCTTACATTTATGAGTACTTGCTGTTACTCGTTATTTCGATTCTGCAACACACATAATGGCGATAGCGTACTGGTTCATCGCGCGTTGTGAGAGTGTTTTGTCGATTTATAGTGTTGCAACCTTGTTCACCGGAAAATACCTACTTTCGTGCCCGGATTTGAAATTATGCTAATACCTAGCAAACCATTGACGTTAGCCTCACAAACCATTGACGCTAGCCCCACAAACCATTCACGTTAGCCCCACAAACCATTCACGTTAGCCCCACGAACCATTGACGTTAGCCCAAAAAACCATTCACGTTAGCCCCACAAACCATTTTCCGTAAGGTTAGGTTAGGTTAGGCAAGCATCGTTAAAAAAAATAAAAAAATAAAAAATACTCGACACGTCATGTTATAGTGAAAACACGGAGAGTTTGAAACACTGACTACGGGGTTTACGTCATTTAACACACGGAACATTATAGTCTCGTGCAAAAAGCAAATGGCGGCAGCAGAAACAGCGTGTCGGACAGAGATTTTCGCAGAAAACAACATTCATTCGCATTAAAATGGATCAAAACTACATTCACGAACTTCCACAACGCTACAGAAACTGATTTCCATAAGTACTTTCTCCTGTAAAAAGTAAGAAATCCGTCACCCGTATAGTAAAGTGTTACCATTTTCTTTATCAGAGAAAATATTTCATGTCCATTGCGTCTTTTTTCACATTTTTCATGCTCCAGAAAGAAAGGAAGCAGTCACAAGTTGAAGGTCGTTCAAATAATTTATGTAGCATGTTTTTATTTGTATTGTGTACCAATCCTTGCCTTGACTCATCTCACCCAACAGGTCGTTAGGCGCCGGCGAGTTGATAGCTTCTTGGAGATGAGGCCTGCTCGGAAAGGGTTTATAGTATTGCATTGTGTACCGTACCAACGTACTTAAGCAACTTCACAATACTGCTAAATTTCGTTAGATCCAGTTCAGCAGTTGACAAACTACGTTACTCCCTAGCCTTCTTAAACCCGAAGGTTTATGGCTGCAGCAACACAAGCCTTCCATCTGTCCCTTTCCTGGGCAAGATCACTCCAAACTTTTCCATCCTTAACAATTTCCTTTAGGTCCATCTCAATGTTATCCCTCCATCCTCGACTTAGCCTTCCTACAGGTCTCTTACCGTCAGGTTTCCCAACAAGAATCCTGTAAACTCTTCTCTCCTCTCACATTCGTGGCACATGGCCTGCCCATCGAAGTCTCCTTGATTTAATCATTCTAATAATATCTGGACATGAATACAAATTATGTAGTTCTAAATTATGCAACCTTCCCCACTCACCAGTCTCCTCATCCCTTCTAGGTCCAAATATTTTCCTAAGGATATTATTTTCAAATACTCTTAATTTATGTTCCTCTTTTAATGTAAGAGAGGAACTTTCACATCCATATAATACTACCGGGTGGCCAGAATTAAAGTTACCCAACTCAGAGCCCTCTGTAGCCTGTTTGAGGCATCGTAAAACTCTGAACTTTGGTGAATCCACTATGCAAACCATGGGGAAGAGGATGGTGATGAAAAGGTTCAATTTTTCGCCACCACCAGGTTGAAATGTGGCGCTGTACTTCCATGATGGGTTGTAATAATGACGTAAACTGCTCCAGTTGGTTATGGATTTGCCTTTACCTTGCAATCTTGCAATAACGAGATATTATTTTCTCGCAACTTCCAACCACTAACAAATGTCTTTCTAATTAATAACTCAGCTAAATCACTTATGTTTTTCCAATATTCATTATTACAGCGGAGATTGGATTCACCAAATTTCAGAGTTCTACGATGCCTCCAATAGGCTACAGAGGGCTCTGAGTTGGGTAAACTTTAATTCTGGCCACTCTGGTACAATCCAGTAGTTGAAAACTAATTATAATCTAATTTTATATTTGTCAACAAGCCTATACTAAACATTATCAAACCTTAACTGCTTCTAATTAAGCTATAATTCATTTATAAATATTTAATTTCAAGGGTACATACTAGTTGTTGGAATCGTGACGCAATAAAAACAAAATAATTGACCGACATGCAGTTTCAGTACGATTGAGAACCACTAGCAATCTCCTAAAAGTCAAATTTGTGCATTTCGACGGCGAACGATAGCTTCTCCGTTCTTTCTAATAACTTGCAGCTCTATTAAAACGGCAGCCATCTTTAAAAATGGCCGTCAAATATGGCACTGCTTGTTGAAACGTATCTGATGCTGAACTTGAAACTCAACTAGTGCTAATGGCCGATAAGGTAAGACAATAAAGGTTGCCATCTATTAGGTGTTTTGAGAAAGCTTGTAACAGAAATTGTTGCGAAAGTGACTGTGCTAGAAGTTGAATATTTTAACATTATTTTTAGGAAAGATGTGCATAATAATAATAATAATACCACGGAAATACTAAGACAACCAAACTTGATTAGCATGTTCTCAAAATGTACAAAAGCAAACGGTCATATAAGTAACTAGGATTGACGTTATTATAATAATACTTATAGTGTCAAAGCTCATCTGCCTAACCACGTAAGAACCAATTCGCTGGGAAGCAATTTCGGCGATTAGGGGGGGCGAGGGGGGACAGTTGCCCCCTCACTTATTTCTACCGCACTATGCTAAACCTGCAAATATATGGAACTGAATGATTAAAATGAAATAGAAACCTGCGACAATACCGAAAATGAACAAAAGAAATGTCAAAACGAAAACAATATTTTGTGGTTTCTGGGATACGAAACACCGAAGATCACTTCTCCATGAAATTCCGAATTCTGTTAATAGCGCAGTTTTGCTCCAACCAATATTTGCACAGTGACATTAACACATTTGCTCTTATGTTTGCACATGTTATGATAATACAGACCATCCTACACAATAGCAAATATATAATTTACGTCAGCATGCATCAGAATGAAAAACTGCCCAAATGGAGACGTATTGTACACGTTCTTGGTACTGTGTGTGTCTATATCAACCTAAAGCTTTAGCCAAAGGGCAATTTCATTCTGACGGGTGTGACATTCAGGCAAATTTACATTAATTTTATAATTATTTCCTTAGCACCTTCAAATATGTAACTATCAATTCATGCAATCTCATTTTCCTTGATGAAAGTTATTTAATTTCAGAATATTTCTCCCCCATCTCAATTTTAAGCTACAGAAAATACATTTTTTTTTGTAATTATGACGTGTGTGACACTTCTGGGACATGACTTGAGGACCTTTCTCACTCTGTCAGAAAACTGTTATTTTATTTCCACAAAGCAAACTTTACTCAACATTTAGATGCTTTTAGTTTCTAAAAATTTTAAAAGATACTTTCCTTGCAAACACTTTTTGCCTGTAACGGGTGCGACAAATTTTGTGATGGGTGTGACACCATACACATTGTTTACTTTGTTGGGAAGAATGCAACGGCTGAGGTTTAGTTCATTCATTCATTTGCTTTAATTTACTTCGCTTCTTGTGCCACTTTTGGCTAATTTGCGAAAATGGGGATGAGTGATGATATGATGAAAATGATGAATGGACACTCGCAAACATCCATGCCCAGGCCAGGATTCGAACCCGGAACTCCTGGCGTCGCAGCGCCACGTGGGCTGGGTTTGTTTCAGAAATGAAGTGTGATACTTCAGAGATTAAGATATATAAACAATTAGAATTAATTTAGTTTCCTTATGGTATAATACTGCATCGTAATGAAACTAAATTAAGTGGAGACACCACACACAAAATCCAACTTTTACTATAAAAAGTAATAGGTTTGAAACAATATGTTATTTAACACCCTTCAAACTATTGTTTGCACTAATAATTCCAAATTCTGCATAGTTTTCCCCTTAATTTCGCATGGAATGGCTCCAAAAGCAAATCTGGAAAGGATTTTAAAAATGAGAACACGAAGAACAGTAAAAATGGCGACAAAATGACGGGCTGAATGCGGAGAAGCAGGACAATAAAATGCGACAAAGCAAAGCCAGAAAAACATCCTAAAACATAAACATAATGCTCGGAGGACATAGAGAATTTCAGCCGGATGAATTCTGAAGTGAAATATTAGCAAGTGGCACCACACAATACCAGAAATGTTTATGGTCAGCGAGTGAGGTTGCGTGGGGGAGGGGGGAGGAGAAGTATGCAAATAACACGAAGCATCTGCCACGTAGAGAAATTTAGTGGAAAACGCCTGTTTTGTTTAACACCAGTGTCCGCACATTTGTTTGTTTGTGACCGACCCAGAATGTCTGGAATTGGGGGACGCTGTTGAGAAGGTTCAGAGGGTGAGAGAGGGGGTTGGCACATGGCAATTCAAACCCTCGGGGCAATCTGTCGACAAGATGTCATTGGCTATTGTCGAAACAAAGGGGCTATTAAATGTTCATACTTTGCGACATTGTCCGTTGTTTTTTTCTCGCAAACGGCCATATTGACAATTGCAGTCGAATTAGAGAAAAAAGGAACAGGGAGCGATAATGGCAATTTTCAGCAATGATCAACGTAGCCATGCATAAATTATTTCCAGTCCCACGACGATTTTTCGGAGGGGAGGGGGCACGGGCGAACAATCGCAATTAAGGGCGCGATGGGGGTGAGGGGAAAATTAAGGGAAGGGTATAATATGTTTTGGTGGGTTACACTGCCTGTGTATGAATCTCGTCACAGTTGAAATATTCAATGGAAATCATAAATGGGTTGCATTGCTTCTTCTGTACCATTAAATTACTTGGGTGTTTGTGCAGAGTTTTCAAAAATACATCAACTATGATATTCGACAGGAGTTCAAATTTGAACACAGGAAAAAATAGATTTTTATTCTGGTTGCGGAAGAACTGTTTCAGGAAAACCTTTCTAGAACCGGTATCGACCGGTAGGTTGGTTTGTTGAGACATACTGCTCTTGGATAAAACTGGACATTATTTTTCCGCCCACTGCCTCTGCTAATAGTGATTCTGAAATTATTTATGGGTTCGACCAACCGTTTTCCTTCACGCATGGTTTTTTGTCATGTCTACCCAAGTTACTCCGAAAAGTACAGAGTGTTTTAAAAGTCCAGCAGAATTCTAGAAAGCTGTAACTTCAAAGTAATAGGTTTATCACAACGAAATATTGTTTCTTTACAAGATTCGTTCTGCCCACACTGCCGAATGGCGCGTGAGCAGGCGATCACGTGATTCCAAGATGGCGTTGATGCAGGATGGATTGGCTGCAGTGGACCAAGATCTTGGTCCGCAAGGTCACCAGATCTTACCCCTTGCGATTACTGGCTATAACGACATGTCAAGACCCAGGTGTATGCACAGACTGGAAGTGTGTTTGGACGTGAATTGTGCCCAGCTGGAGATCTGGCGATGCATCAACCCACATCAAACATTAATTTTAAAGTTTCCTGTGTATAACAAACAATATTTCGTTGTAATACAA
The DNA here is from genome assembly GCF_977018435.1 of Lepisma saccharinum. Taxonomy (NCBI): domain Eukaryota; kingdom Metazoa; phylum Arthropoda; class Insecta; order Zygentoma; family Lepismatidae; genus Lepisma; species Lepisma saccharinum. Next base: position 2,342,836 of record NC_139249.1, read on the forward strand.
CTATTACTTTAAAAGTTAAAGGTTTTTAGAATCCTGAAGAACTTTTTAAAACGCTCTCGTGCGCAGGGCTAAGCGACAAAGGGACTGTGAACCAATGATCAATATAAAAAAAAAACATGTCTGTAAAGTCTTTCGTGAAAATTTGTTGAGAATTGTGCGACTCAATACAGATGTGTGGAACCACGGGATACTAAAGTATGAAATATGTATTAATTACCAGATGTATTAAAAAAAAATCAAGAAATTCACTATTTAACACCTTAAAATCAAAACTCTGCTAAATTTGATCATACTTAATAACACACCTTTTAAATACCAAAAGAGTGCTTTCATTCAACGAAATTAGAGACCACAACTACAACTTTAATGACTACTCAATATATCTTTATCTATATATATATATTATATATATATATATATATATATATATATATATATATATATATTATATATATATATATATATATATATATATATTATAATATATATATATTCTTTACATATACTTTTGATGAGAGAATCAGCTATCATTGCTACATGTCTGTATGAACGAAATTAGTATTTAATAACACACCCTTTTCTTCTATTTACATCCTATCTGGTGAAACAGAATTTCCAACACCGTGTATTTAAATTAGTTGACCCAAAAATTTTACATAGTAAGCACTATTAACTTTTGTTTGAATATGAATTACAAATATTTGTTCTTCAAACGTACCAGTTCTTGATGACAGCCACTTTAATTCGGGAAACGTTATGCACACCAGATCCAACTTTTACCGAATAGGTAGGTAGATGTAAATCAGGACATCATATCGTTAGTACTACACAAACGTATAAGGGTATCCGCTACGGTTTTCTGTCCACAAAACTAGCATCTACTTGTTTACTTGCAACAACGTCTGATCTTTGTGATTTCACATGTGTAAACAATGATGACGCTTCGTGAGAAGCGCATTTCATAATCCTCACTGTGAGATTATTTTTTTATTTGCATCCAGTGATGTGCCGTAGACTATAAGTTTACTTCTACATGCGTTGTCTACACGTAATCTAAGCGTAGATTATATTGGATTGTAGTTTACATAGTCTACGTAGACAATCTAAAGTGCATTAAAATTAATTTTCAAGGTTTTCATGAAAGGATAGTGACATTTTCAACTATATTGGTTCCTAACGAAATGAAAAGAATCCTATTTACAACAAAATTTCTCTTCTCTGGTATTATCAACTATGGAAGAAGATAAACAGTATGCAAAAAACAACAATAGATGGCAGTCGTGAGGCAAGAGTCGTCTTTACCCCATAAAACAATATTTCCTATATTAATAGGTTTTTTTCCCTAGGTGAGAAATTGTTCGAATTTGGAAGAAAGAGTACGAAAAGTTCTCCTCACACATCATCAACTGATACGCAGTATAATTTTCTTTTAATTCTACGGCCCCCTTTGCTAAGTTAGCACCTTTCGCCATGTTGTTTACATTGATTACGTAATCTACGTATATAAAATAGTCTACGTGTAGAATATAGACTATCGTTGTTTACGTGTAGACGCTCATCACTGTTTGCATAACCATATACAAGCACAGTCGAGGCAAACAGTGAACGCCCATCGGGCAATTATCTTGGTTTTTGAATATACGAGGCGCATGTTTAATAAAAGGGCCGATAATTTTTTACGCGGGGTTGACTGCACTGATGAAGTTGAGCATGAGCAGGAGCATGCCCTAGTATTCTGTGCTTGCAACAGAGATAGAATCGTCAGAGTGGGGTTGCTTACGTGCTAGTAGCAGTAAGGTGAAATGGCTGCCGTAATACAAAATCCCGCCAAATGCGAAGTAAGATCTGTCATACGATTTCTGAACGCCAAAGGACAACATGCAGCTGACATCCATCGGGAATTGTGTGCCATTTATGGACGACAGTGATGAGTGACGGGAAGGTCAGGCAATGGTGCAGAGAGTTTCGGGAAGGGCGTTCAGCGTAGCGGAAGGCCTAGTGTTCAGACGGACGATCTGCTGGAACGCGTTAACGAGAAAGTGCGTTCCAATCGCCAGTTCACAATATCTGAACTCGCTAAAGAGTTTCCAGAAGTGTCTGCAAAAACAGTGCATCGAATTGGGACTGACAACCTGGGGTATCACAAACTGTGTGCGAGGTGGGTACCAAAAATGCTGACATATGTACTTAGCGATCATCATCATTTTCCAAAACGCGTGGATTGGGAATTTTCACACTAGACGGGAACCAACAGTAAACCAAAAAAGCAATTTTTTCCATTACATTTCAGGTTGCATCAATCCATCCAGTGGCGACTCTTTCGGAGTGTAGGAAGAAATTATGATAAACCGAGGAAGGTTTGAAAAATTCGTTCAATTACAGTCACGCATATCGGTTGTACTATGTATTGCATTTTGAATGTTAGGTGCAGGCCCTTGCCACCTTGAACTATGAAATGTTTTAATGTGAAGCTATAAAACCTACGAAAATAGCATTCACGATATTTTAGATTTTACAGGAACTTCGATTTTGTCCCGTCTCCCTGTCGTGTGGTTTCAGGAAAATAAAAAGTGCTGCTTAAACTCTGAAATTATGCCAAATGCTTCAAAATTGTGCTTGAATTTATTATTAATTATTTTTTCGGATAACAGCAGTTTTAAGTTCAATTATGCATATACTATTCGAGTTACGAACTTGCGTTACTTATTATTCACTACAGTAATGTAATATTGTTAATTCTCCCACAAAATTGTGTAGAATGGCTCAACAAAAGAAATGAGTTCAGCATAGAACTTGAAACGGTTTGAGAAAACTGTTTGCTCACCCCCAACCTTCTATCTATTTCCTGCCATAAAATCTTCTCACTTACAAAATCGACAGGGTAAAGAAAATATAGAGGATGGATCGTGGCATGGTTGTAAAAAAAGCGTGTTGCTGTGTGTGCATACTCCCTTTTATTTGAAACAAGTCCGCTGGTGAAGTATAAATAAGATTTGCACGTAATTTTATTTATATTTCCTGAAAACATATTCCTTTGCATTCAATTTCCATATCCCAGGGACTCTCGTTTGCAGATTATGCTAGATTTAACCATTATACCGAAAGCAGGAATGCTAGGTGCCAACGAAGATCAAACTGTGCAAGATTTAGTACAATTTTGATGGGGTTGGCACCACTGATTGAGGAACCCCTACATGGTTCCTCGCTGGATGCTTTAAAACCGCAACCTTCCCCCTGTTCCTTTTCCACTCCTCACTCATCTCCTTGTAGTGCTGCTGGCGAGGTTCCTCAGGCGGGGCAGCAAAGTGGGGGGGGGGGGACGAGCGGCACCAGTCAACTCTTGACAGTAGCTTACCTATAGAGTGTATCAACCTTAAAAGTCAGTATGGGTTAAATGGAGCGCGATGTTGCCAGATCAACAAACGGAGAAGCATCCAGTCGCTGTTAATCGCTAATGATTGTGACAAATTTATTTCCTTAATATCGTATAGGAAATCTTCAAAATCTATGTATTTCATGCATTTTGAAAAAAAAAACACGATAGATTTGCATGTAAATGTTTATATTTCGACGTAACTATTTAGTATTTTACATTTGCATTATATGTGTAATACACGCAACTATTGTTACTTCTTTCGTCGAATGTTGTATCCTTTACATAAACAGAATTAAATAAATGCAAAAACAAACATTAAGATATATTCGGTAACGAACTGTCATCATTTACCCTCCTCAATATTAAATTCAAATTAGGTGGAATGTTCTCGAAAACACCTGCCTGCAACTGAATTGTAACGTCGCTGGTGCGCAATGAATTTCATAAGCGAGACAGCCCGCGTAAATAAACTACGATTTTACAATAAATAACGGTGCTGTGGAGTAACAATGCATTCTAAAAATAACTTCAAACAATGGTCAACACTTTTCTCACTTGGTCTGCACGTGTATCGCGACAAACCGAAAAGTTTCTCGCTAAACAACTTTTTCGTGTTACGGTCTGATGATTTATACAAAATATCCAATGTATATATATACAACTCTCTTCGTAAGCAAATTCATTCATTCAGGCAAAGAATATCATATCTACAAACACCATAGATCCCATAGAAAAAAAACTGGCAAAGTTGTTCAATCGGTTTGATATTTATGGCTTTTGAAGTATTTACTAGAAAAAAAATTAAGCGTTTTGCAAAATTGCATAATTATGGAAATTTCGGATCACGTGAATTTATGATAGGTTATATAATGCTGTCAGTAAATAGAGCATAAAAAGCTCTACAGGATAATGATTTCACTGTTTGAAATTTATGACTTTTACATTTTGTAAATTTTGTAACATCTGGCAACGCAGCGGTCGTAGAGAAGGACAGAGCTATTGGCAAAACTCATGTATTAGAGAGAGAGAGGGAAGTACTCCATTTACTTCCATACTGACTTTTAAGGTTGAGACACTATATAGTCAATTGTGCTTACATACATTGCCCTCATAATTTTATAATGCGCATTATTATTAAACTCCTAAAAGAGTAGAAAACTGGAAGCAAGTATAAATGAACTTTAGGAAGTTCCTCACTTCCTACATGGAGGATTCCTCCAATGAATCCATTCGTATAATCGACTATATTATCTTGTTACTGATATCCACGTATCCACTGGACCTTGTAGAACAACTTTGTGGTAAAGCATTTTCCTAAATTCACCTACACACGCCGATGAACTCGGATAACCCTTCCCTTTGCACAAGGAGTTCCGTACCCTCAGCCATCCTTCTTTTCGGGTTTCACTTATCGCATAACACTTTAGCAACCTTGTGTACGGACGTCACGGGAGAAGGTTTTTTAATTTTAGGATACATGCCTACATTGTTAGGCTCGCCTAGCTAGGTTCAGTTCTCTTAGCCTGAATAATAAATTTTAATTGTATTTATGCTAACCTAACAGGCCTAACCTAACCTCGTAGGCATTTCTCGTCTGATGTCAGAACACAAAGTTGCTAAAGTGTTGTGCGATAAGTGAAACCCTTCTTTTCCCACTCACGTCTCCACTCCAGAGTCTCCCGGATGTATGATCTTCCTCATAATGAGTAATTTGCACCTTAGCTAACACCTTTACAATTCTAAATATTAACAACATAATATAATATAACGTTAACAATTTGTCACAAGCCATTAATTGACAAACAACAGTTATCAACTACACAAAATTTGACTGTAAAAACGTTAAATTATCAGAAATACATTACCAACATGTTCCATTTGCCAAACAAAGCACATGTAGAATTGCTCATCAATGACTGATTTCCGGTTGGCAGGTTCAGAAAGGAGATTTTTTATACAGAGTTTGCTGTTAGCAACGTTACGTGTCTAAACACACACAAATCAAGTAACTCTGCCACACACATAAGGAACCCCAGCCACCAAATCAATATACATTATAACGCTTTCGTTATATTTTATAAGACACTGTACGGTCGCGAACTCTTCTGGATTGCAACACTCTTATTAACTATCAATGGAATAGTTACGACCCAGAAGTGTTCGTGACTGTACAAGGTTCTCTTTCACATGTAGTTGATGAAAATAGTAATCTTCAACGTTTGTACGGGAGGGATGAACTATGAAAATCTTACTATCACATTAGATACTGTTAAGAGCATTTGCCAAAACATGAGGCCGATTCTGCATTCAAGTATTTCATCGTCAATCCATTGTTAGTGAGAATTTGTATAGCATTTTGTAAACGAGCTTCTGAGTTTAATCAGATTTCCCTCTAGAGGTGGGTAAGATTTGATGGGGATGTACAAAATTCGATGAAAAGTCGATTTGTCTGTGCTACTGCTAAGCAGTGTTTCCAAGTTGAGGGATGTTCGGTGTTCAACACCACTAAGAGGCTTACATTTTCTTTCACTACGAAAAGTTTACATCAGGATTGGTACTGTAAAGGAATTTCTGAAGAGAAACTTTCTTTTGTGTAGCATGTCTGAATTGGATTGGAAATCAATTCTATAAGTAACTACAGGGCACTGGCCTATTTACCTGTTGTTTCTATATCACTTAAACTGGTATTTTCGGCTAGTATTTGATAAAATATATTGTGCCATGATTTAAAACATCAGACGTCCCAGAACAAATAACAGAAGTGGCCCAATCAAAACACAAGAAGCTTATAAAAACGGAGGACAATAACTTTAAAGATTGTTCTTGTACTCAGAAATCAACTCCATTAGCATCGGACTCACAGACTGTAACAAAACAGAGGTTATACGCCCAACAACTTTGTAGTTTGAACAATTGATAACAGATGTCACCAGCTTTCAACTTAAGTTCTTTTTTGGCAAAGAATGGATAGAACCTTCAAACAATCAAATCTATTTAAACACGTTTTTGGTTTGAAATTAACTTAAAAAAAAAAAAAACATTTCCTTTTACAGCAGTTGAAACTCGAATCCTGAAATTGAATCTCGAATCCTGAAATAGTCATAAAAATGTTCACTAATCGAATATAAAATAATTCGATAATCGATTCTTCCAAGATTCGATTCGAGAAAGAAAAGCAGGAAGCCCTGGATCACCCCTCAAATTATTAAATTAATTTCACAGAAGAACCGCTTGTTCAAGAAAGCGGTGGATCCTTCCTGTGACTATACGTGGGAGCAATACAAATCTTTTAGAAATCATTGCACAACAATTACTAGGCAGGCAAAAGTAAATTACTACAGAGATATGGTGAACCAGACCACTAGCAATAACAACTGCAAATGGAAGGTTATCAATGAGATCACGGGTAGAGAATCAAAAACTACAATTAATCATTTACTAGTCGACAATGTCCTCCTAACGAGCCCGTCCGACATAGCTCATTATTTAAATATTCATTTTTCTAATATCTGCAAAGCATCGGCGCACGTTAATCCTCGCAATTCGAACACAAATATTCTAAGAAAAGATCCCAATTCAGCTGTTGTCCAACAAATTGAAGAGTTCACATTAAAATCTGTTACGGTCGATGAAGTTTTGGCAATTCTAAATAAATTAAACGTAAAAAAGGCAGGAGGTTCGGATGGCATTCCCAACAGCGTTCTGGTGGTTTTGGCCCCACTTATAGCGGAGCCCCTCGCCGACATAATAAACACGTCCTTCAAACGTGGCCAATTTCCAACGAGCTGGAAGCACTCCATAATAACCCCAATTCACAAATCTGGATCTCCTACCCTAGCGTGTAACTACAGGCCCATTTCCTTAACCTCAACATTAAGCCGAGTTATGGAAAAAGTAATAGAGAAGCAACTGACAACTTTCCTGGAAGCCAACAATCTGATGTCTGATCGACAGTATGGATTCAGGAAGGATGTATCCTCGGAATTATTATTGCTTAGTTTAATTAATGAATGGCGCGAGACACTGGACAAAAAAAGCAATTCCCTAGTTGGATTAATTTCCCTGGACGTTTGCAAAGCCTTCGATACCGTTGATCACAATTTGCTAATAGAAAAATTAAAGAACAGATTTGGTTTCAATAGCAAAACAATTCTCTGGATGGAAAGTTTTCTCGCAAATAGAAAAATCTCAACGAAAGTAGGATGTTCACTTTCCACCGAGCAGTCAGTGTCTGCAGGCATTCCACAAGGCTCTATACTTGGCCCAAAATTATTCAACTTATTTATTTACGATATCACACTAATAAATTCAGATTTGTCGATTACTCTGTACGCAGATGACTGCCTTCTCGTCCATGTTGGAGATACGTACCAGGATGTAAAGGAGAAAATGGAAAACTCATTCCCCAAAGTATTAACGTGGTACAACATGAACAACCTGAAACTTAACGTTGCAAAGACGAAGGCCATGGTGCTTCACACCGGTAAGGGAATCCCGGCTAACACGATAGATCTTACCCTTAATGACGCCAGAGTACCTTTGAGCAATCATTTAAAATATCTCGGAATCATTATCGACCCTCAGCTAAATTTTAATCTTCAAATAAATAACTATATTCGTAGAATCTATCACCATATTTACATATTTCGAAAAATTCGTAAATATCTCAATAGAAATCTGAGTAGACATTTCTACCTTTCATTTATTCGTCCCGTATTCGAGTATGGTGCTAGTCTTATTTTTGGCGGTAACATAACTCATCTGAAGAAACTTGAAACTATCCAAAACAATTGCTTAAGAATCATACACATGCACCCCCAAGAATATAATTCCCAACAATTGCGCAAGATTTACAATATACCTACAGTCACTTCGAGAATACATTACATCTACTTGAATAAGGTATTCCATAGCATACATAACAAATCATCTCCATTGCATCATAGCATTAAGCTCCGCTCAGAGTTCAGCACCCGAAACACCAGATCGTCCATACATAGAGACCTTGTAATCCCCAAACCCAACAAAAGCAGATTTGGTCAGAAGTCTTTCTCGTACTTAGCAGCGGTAACCTGGAATTCACTCCCGACGAAGATCAAACTCAGTACCAGCAAAGCGCAGTTCTGTCGTCTTCTACGTTCACATGTCTATAAATTCTAACTCCAGTAATATTATTTTCAGTGCTTACCCCCCCCCCCCTCCTCACCATCCCCACCCACACACATATATTTTAAAATTTTCATCCCTGTACTTCGAACAGCAATTCCATACACACTCATATCCAAACTCACACACCTTTACACTTTCTTTTCTTCTAAATGTGTATAACTCTCAAACTTTCTTTATTTCATTGCTACTATAGAACACTATATATACTAATGTAAATTCATCACATTTTCCTTAGATGTAGCTTTTGCATATTTTTTTTACTATATAGGGCATCAAGTCATTATTTGCATTAATTTTGTTCAAAATGAAATGTTGTATGGCTTAATTGTAACCCTATGGAAATAATAATAAATAATAATAATAATAATAATTCCATCTAAATCCTGTCAAGTGCTGAATTACATATACAGAAGAATTCAGATTGAAGCTACAAGCCATACTTGGAAACGAACTATGAAAAATAAATGCAACATTTGTATCGCAACCGTATTTGCTACACTCAGTACCGGAGCGACACGAAGAGCCGCACGTGTCGCTAGCATTGTCCATTTTCTCCCTTCAGACTGAAAGTGCCCATGCCGCTTGTCGCTTCGGTCTGAAAGCTCCCTTAGTCTGATTGATTTGGTTTGGTTTATTTTACTTCACTTTTCTGCCACATCTGGCTAATCGCCAAGATGAAGATGAGTGATGATACAATGAAATTTATGAAGGGATACCCACAAAGAACACTCATGCCCTGGGCGGGATTTGAACCCATCGTATATTGAATAATATTAACGAATTCCATACAACAAAAGATCAAGGTACGCGCTACTTGTTACCGGGAAGTATCTTGTTACGATATTTCAGTGTAAATGCTTTCGCTTCTTTCCGTGTGTCTTAGAATGTAAGCGACTATTAGAAACGGTTACCTCCATAACAGCATTTAATACCCTTGATAGACTGAGCAGAGTTTTGGATATCCTGTTTTGGACAAGATCTAGCTCTGTACTGGATATCCAGAACGGATTAGTTTTAGATATCCAGTGTTGGGCAAGATTTAGCAACGTAATGAATATCCAGAATTGGATGAGTTCTAGATATCCAGTTCTGGACAAGATCTGGCTTTGTATTGGATGTCCAGAATTGGATGAGTTCTAGATAACCAGTTTCGGACATGATCTAGCTTTGTAGTGAATGTCAAGAATTGGATGAGTCCTTGATAGCCAGTTTTGGACACAATCTGGAAACATATTGGATATCCAGAATTGGATGAGTTCTAGATATCAAGTTTTGGACAAGGTCTAGCTCTATATTGGATATCCAGAATTGGATGAGTTTTAGATATCCAGTCTTGGACAAGATTTAGCTCTGTATTGGATGTCCAGAATTGGATGAGTTCTAGATATCCTGTTTTTGACAAGATTTAACTCTGTATTGGATACCCAGAATCGGATTAGTTTTAGATACCCCGTGTTGAACAAGAGTTAGCAACGTATTGGATGTCCAGAATTGGATGAGATCTATATATCCAGTCTTGGATAAGATGAAGCTCTATGTTGGATATCTAGAATTGCTTGAGTTTCAGATATACAGCTTTGGATACCAAATGGACGTCCAAAGGATATTCAAAATTTGATATCTAATACTGGATATCTAATGGATATCCATGAATTTGATCTGGACATTGTGGATATCCAATGGATACCCCTTGGAGATTTGTGCTGGTTGTAACATACCCATTTTATTATTTGTCAAAACAATTTAAAGAAACCTAAACCTTAAATAGCTTTACTTCTACTCCTTGAAGACACCTCTGAAATTCTAACGCTCTATCGCAAATGGAGTGTAAAAATTTTCCTATTGTGATCCAGGATCAGTGAGAAATGCCACAAGGGATAGAAGTGGCGACAAAGCTTTCTTGAACCCTAAGAAACTATATTTCCATTTTTCTATCTTCGTGAGATATATCGCACGCTCAAGGGAAGGAGAAACCGTGTAAGGTTAGCAAAGGAAACGGTGAACGCTCCTTTGAAAATCGCATTGGAACATTTTTCTCGCTCTCAATATAACGGCACCAATACAAGAAATTTCATTCAGTTTGAAAGCGACAGAAAAAGCCCTTTCTGTTCAATCTACTTTCTCCGCAAAGGAAATGGAAGAGATTTTTTTCCTCTTGCTGTGACCCTTCCTTGGTCACACACACCCGTTCGATGCAGTGTTGCTACGTGAGGAATTATTCAACTAGATATTTCTTTCTGGATTGAAAAGCGAAAGTATATTTCTTTCAGTGTGCAGAGTCTAAACGTTACGTGTAAATGTTAATAAACTAAGGAGAGCTATTGTGTCTACATATGTATTTAATTACTATTAATTTGATTGATTGCGTTGGTGTTTTTGGTCCGCTGTATGCACAGTAAGGCTAATCGGGACTGGACCTACAGTTTAAAGTGGGATCCGAACCACTATGAGCCTCCACCGGGTATAGAACCCGAATTACTATTAAGAATGATAGTTTCGGCTTTTGTGCATGAGAGCTGTGAATAACTATCAAATGGCTGATTGTCAAGAATGATCGACCAGCTCTTGTAGTCCAGCGCAAAAATAATAGGACACCTGTAACTCGCTTCAGACTGCATTGCGTTAAGTCTGTTGCCCAACTACACAGCGATGAAGGAACTTAAGGAAGACAATAGAAAGTCTTCAATAGAAGAACGTTGCCGAAACACGACAACTCTCTCTCTCTTATTCTTAAACCCGAAGGTTCATGGCTGAAGCAACACAGGCCTTCCATCTGTCCCTATCCTGGGCAAGATCAGTCCAATCTTTCCCATCCTTACCGATTTCCTTTAGATCCATCTCAATGTTATCTCTTCCTACCGGTCTCTTACCATCAGGCTTCCCAACAAGAATCCTGTAAACTCTTCTTTCCTCTCCCATTCGTACCACATGGCCTGCCCACCTAAGTCTTCTTGATTTAATCATTCTAATAATATCTGGACATGAATACAAATTATGTAGTTCTAAATTATGTAACCTTCTCCACTCACTTGTCTCCTCATCCCTTTGAGGTCCAAATATTTTTCTAAGGATTTTGTTTTAAAATACTCTTAATATATGTTCCCTCCTTTAATGTAATGGACTAAATTTATGACAACTAGACCTCGGAATTCACGTTTTTAACCTATATTTTCCTTTGCAGGTAAATGAGAAATAAAACCTATTTTGCTTGTTAGAACATATTTTAGGTTTTTGTGCCTAAATCAAACCTTTTTTTAGGTTTTTATATATATTTTTTAAGGTTTTACATTATTTTTACATCACCCAAAGGTATTTGTCCTGTTTGGTAACGAAGAGATTCAATGACTAACTTGTTTGAAACGTACTCTCTGGCGATTTCCATCCCTCTAAGTCCATAACGCTTTTTGAAGCTCTAAACAAAACAAAATGTCTGGCGCCACTGTTGCCTGCACAGTCCAAAGTGCAAACTTTAGATCCGCTTACTTTTGGTGATTTCTGGCATTCAAATTTGCACCATTGACTAAGCATCTGTTTAAAGATCATCATAATGGCGAAGTTTTGTCTCAGAATAATATGAAAAATATTGTTATGTGTTGTGCAGGAAATTATACATAATTCATTTATCATATCGATAAGTAATGTTCGCTAACAGTACAAGTATTAGTATTACAATAATTAGTGGATTATTTTGAAAATGATGCATAAAAATGAAAATTTGGTTAGAATGTTTTTTTCGATTGATACATATATCTATTAAAATTTCTCACGGTTCCTTTGAAATTTTGTTTTTAACAATTGTACCTAATTAGCATTTTTCAGGATCTTTGAACCATTTTAAGTTTTTTGGAACATACTTCAGGATTTTTAGTCTAATTTAATATTTTTAGAACCTATTTTAGAATTTTTAGAACCTTTTTCAGGAACCTAAAAGTACATTGTTTTAGAACCTAAAAATCCGAGGTCTAATGACAACTTTAAACTGAAGTAATATTTTGGAAGAGAGATGCCAATGAACATTTTTCGACCTCGGGATATGGCAACACTGCAGCAAAGAGGTCAGCCTCTAGGATGACTCAATCGGGAAGTGAAAAACGCTTTTCTTTACTCTGGCTGGCGGAAGGAAAGAAACTCGCCTTCAGCTTTTACCGTTTTAAGGGAGCTGAGAGGGGGAATTCTATCATGTTATGTAGGGTCTGGAATCGGCGGGCCGGGGTGTCAAACCCCTCTTGGGGGTGAGGGAAAGTAACTATTGTCTATCAACAAGGGGTCTTTCATCCCGGAATCATCCAACAATTGGAGGACGATTTTACACCCTCTTTGATGCTTCAGCACCTTTTGCCTTCCTTTTCTTTAATGTTTTGTTGAAAAATTGGACAGAAAAGTAAATTATTTCCACTCTTCTAGAGCAGCTACATAAAATCCTATAGTCTTATTTTGTAGAGCAGAACCAGAGCTATAAAATGGTATAATATAATCATTGCAGCCCCAACAGTTCCCAAGATAATGTAACAAAACCCGCGAGAGAAAACACAAACTTCAACGAAACCTATCCGGCAGAACCACAGTTCTCTACGCGGTCCGCGCGCATTATATACAGAAGGCGCACAAAAAGAGAGCATTGAATAAAGGCATTTTCTCAGCACCTTTTTGAAAACATTTTCAGAACCTTTTTTTCCCTTTCCCGACCATAATCTTGCAACTTAAAATCCTTTCCCTTATATAGCTTGTAAGAAAGAAACAAGAGATGGAAAGAGAATACCAATGAAGTACAATAAATCAACAATATGTAAAGATATAGTGGTAAATTTCCAGTATCCGGAAAACAGATTTCTTAAAATTTACAGGAGAAATTACTTACCGAATGCAGTTTCTTCAGACTTGTGGAAGTTCGGGGAAGTGTTTTCTCGCATCGTTCATAGATTTTTGCCGGTAAATCATGTATTTTTCGATATAAACGTGTGACCGATGCACGAAAGCTGTTGCATCTATTTCCTTCCAGCCGGATATTGCCTGTGTGTGATGACGTAATCCCGGTCAATCCCGGTCAGTGTTTCCAAACACGTGTTTTGTAACTGAACAAGGTACGTTCGTGTGACTATGCGTCAATGGTTCGTGGGGCTATGCGAGAATGGTGTGTGTGGCTACGCATTTTTCTAAACCAATTTTTAACTATTCTAACCTAAACGTGACCCAACCTAACCTAACCTTACCGGAAATGATTCGTGGGGCTTTGCGTCAATGGTTTGTAGGGCTACGTAGGTATTTTTGGGTGGAGTTGGGTGGAAACATTGCATGCCGACTACGGAAGTGAAACTGTGACCGCCATTTAGCGTGTTACCGAAGCGAAAAAGAAACGAACAAAACTTACTTCATACGTCGAAAATATAGATTATTTCCGTGAAAAGAAGCAAAATGCCACCTTCAGCAATGTTTCTCAATGCAGAATACGTAAGTAGGAATATGGAAAGTGACATAAGTAGCGAGTTTCAGGCGTTTTCCGGATACGGGAAATTTACCGATATAGCTAGTATAAATTGATTGTCTAAAATTAGGGTTCATGTCGAAGTTCTACTATACTCTGTTCCATATATCTCTAGAGCATGCGAACGAAAACAACCATCTGCGCAAGTAGTGAGGCTCGACAGCTCCACCAATAAACACGTGAGAGGGAACGGGATTGCGCGGAGGGGAAAGCGACTGCATTTACCAGCCCTCGCAGCAGCGCGTACTGCTTCGCTCTGCCCATTCGATTCCCCACCTCTTCTTTGCCGTTATGCGCGACCTAGCTCCAGAGATAGGCGGGATAGAGTACATGCCAATTATCAGGGGAGGGTTGGGGAGCTTCTGACGCCAATGGGACATATAATTGCTGCAAGGATTGGCAAGAAAGGTAGAGTTCGTTCCTTAGTGACAACACTCCGTACTCCTACCGCCAGAATAGCTATTTCGCGAGACCCGAGGGCTTGTGGATCCCAGAGCAGCCACACGGCTCGCAGTTCCATCACGTTCTTCTACCCAGATGTTTCTTCTGGGAGGAACAAGACGACATTTCTTGTTCCCGAGGTGTTTTCGTCGACTCGCGAACGATTTTCTATGATCCCATTGCGGGACGAGAAATGGCATTCCACCCCGTGGTTATTGATGCGCTGGTTCATGCGAAGTGACAGGGAGGAGAAAGCAATCGGCTAGGATGAACGGCAAGAGGGGGAGGGAATTGATGCATTGGACGGCAGTGTTGCCAACTGCATGTCGAATGAAATCACCAAACCGTTACATCACTTCTCCAGCGAAGAAACAAGAGACGAGTTTCTACTTTACATACTGAACGTCAGCTGTTATATTTCAGGGCGTACTACAGCTAGTAAGATTCAATCTTGTGGACACAAGCTCCAAAGACTTAACTTTTCTATGACCAACAAGACGTAATTAATAAATAAATAGTGTTTCAAAAGTCGCGCAACCCAAATTTTGAAAATTTATATCATGAAAACCGTAACAGATATTTACACCGGGTTTCCTGCATTATAAAACCTCATCCATTGAAATATTTTTCAATGCTTAACATTATCAATTTATTCCATAAAGAAAATTAAATAAATTAATAACTGGTGGAAGGCAGCGTTAAAATTTTTCAGAAATGCACTTTTGAGTGAGAAAACTATGTAAGAAATTATCGGAGAGTCATAATTAGACGTCTGATGAGTGACGCCATGCCAATCTGTCGTTCGCAACCAATAATGATCATGTACAGCATTTGATGGATTTATGACTAGCGATTTTATGGGTTGAGTGAAAAAGTGCAATTTTTGGGACATATCTCCGTAGCTGGCAACACTAGCATGTCGAAATTTTGGCTAATCGCGAATACGAGTCTGAGTGATGATTTTCATGAAGGGACACTCACAAAGAACACATGCCCAGGTCGGGATTCGAACTCTGAAATAAAAGGGCGTCTTTTGACATTTCGCGACCGTAAAGTACAAAGGTTCTATCTGCCAAATCTAATATTCTCAGGAGAGCTAGTTAAAGATTTGACTATGTGCACAGGGAAAACTAATTATTCCAACAAGTTGTGCCTCTGGCATTTGTATAGTGATCCCTCCCTCTCTAATATATACAGGAAAATTAATGAAAGAATATTACTAATGTTCATGTATTGTAACGACGAATTTGCTGATAGAATTTTTTTACTCCAAAAGTAACGTTTCAGATGAGAGTAAAAAGGTTATCCCACAAATATTCAAACTTTTTTGCAAGAGAAGAAAGGTAAGAAATTAGTTATATTCTAGTTATTCTATATTCTGCATGAACTATGTACAGAGCATTCCCTGACATTCGCTACGAGACTCGGCGGCAAGCGGCCCGGCATCAGCGCTTGTCTTTCCCGGTGAACGGGTCCGTGACAGTCGCTAGAGTCGGCTATTAAAATTACAGTTTTCATATTGTGTACTAACCTTGACTACAGAAGGTGTTGAAAATGATGTCCCTCTGCTGCAACACATTCCTGGCATCTCCCCAGGAAATTGGCATTTACACGTGCAAGTTCGTCTACTGTAATTCTCCCGATTTCTCGTACAATACTCTCTTTTAACTCACGGATGGTGTGCGGATTGTCTTTGCATACTTTATTTTTTACATTTCCCCATTTTTCTTTCCACTTTTATTCAGAACTGACCCTGTTACTCAAAACTTTTTTACGAGGTTTAATATAGTGGTCCTATGTGGAACGGGAACACCAGGAAAATTCGTTGCAAAACGTCGTCGCACTTCTCCACAATTCCTCTTTCCGAAGTAACACTCGACATAATAAATCCTTTGTTGTAATGTAAATTTTTGTGGTGCCATATTAAGCCGCAATCTTCAACACACGGACACGACACAACACAACTTCCGAGGGAGGATTACGAGAATACTAGCGTCAGTCTGCAACGTCAACAGAAAGGGAAAGAGAGCGAAGGCAGGGAGAGCGAAAAAACAGACTGTAGCGTGCGACTGTCGCGGACTCGTTCATCGGGAAAGATAAGCGCTGACGCCGGGCCGCTTTCCGCCGAGTCTCGTAGCGAATGTCAGGGAATGCTCTGTACATGTTAAAGTAAATAAGATGTAAAAGGTGCTCGAGAATACAAAACAATACAAATTGTTTCTTCCAATACTATAAACCAATTACGTAGGAGTGTGAAGATTGGATTTTGAAATAATGTTTAATAGAAAGTATTGACATGTGAGTCAGTTGAAAAAAGTAACCATGTTGTAAATAGTGTTGCAGTATATATTCCCAGTGGAAGCACAAACAGTTCACTTTAACATAACATTCTACTGCATATCCTTCTGATAAGAAAATGAAAAGGATTTGTACTCACTGAGATTAGATATTGCTTATTGACAACAAGACTGTAAAAAAAATGGAAAAAAAAGGTATCTTATATGTTTCTCTTCAGCACCGTAGCAAAGTTACGTTGGTCCACAACCGGCATCCACTTCATCATATAAGTGACTTTTTATTTACTTAATTGCTTCCTCTCTACGTTGGAGGTTCCAATAGATGGATACATAGGAGATGAACGTTGTGCCATTTGTCTGGTAGTCACAAAGACCGGACACAAAGCAGATAGGACTTTTTTACCCCAACTTAAAACCTCATTTGCAGATAGTACCTTTTTTTTACCCCGTTGATTTCTTCGAAACTAATATACTTCGAAGCATGATCTTTACGGAGTACAAAGAATGTAAATCAATGGTCTGCTTAAGCTCGCAAACTCATTTTCGCACAAAAGTGCAGGCAGAACCTTTTTACTTTAAGGTCGCGATTTGACACAATGTATATAATAACACCATTAAGCATTGTTTCCATGACATGAAAAACTAAATATACTGACCAAAGCAGTAATTTATTTTATTATAAAACAATATACTAAAAGTAACGTTTCAACCTTCTAGAAAGGTCTTCTTCAGACTCTGCACCAAGTACAAATGTAACAAGGTACAAAAACAGGACGATATATATATACACACAAAAATCCTCCCCTCCAGACTATTAGAAAGTTGTTCTGGAACTTTTTAGCAGGTGGCTTTCCCTTGTCAACTGTACTTTCAACTAAAAGGTCCTGTTTTTGTACCTTGTTACATTTGTACTTGGTGCAGAATCTGAAGAAGACCTTGCTAGAAGGTTGAAACGTTACTTTTTGTTTATGTTTTATAATAAAATAAATTACTGTCTTAGTCAGCATATTTAGTTTTTAATGTATATAAATATATAGCAACTGTTGGTTTTGCTTCGTGTTTGTAGTGGTGACCTTTCCGAAAGCAATGTCAACTTCTCTTCCACGTAATACACTCTGGACTACATTCTTGCACACTAACGGGGTTGTAGAGTCTGGACTCTCAGCCAGTATAATCAATCCTCTATGCGGCTTTGTTGTGTCAATGTGTGTTTGTGACTGTCCTTTCACCATCATAACGATTAGCCAATGTGGCAGGAAAATTAAATAAAACAAAGCACATCAATCAATGTATCCTTTGTACACTATTCTCTATGTTGATTTCGATGATGAAGATGAATGATGAACCTCTGACTTACAAAAATGAAGGATTAGAACTTAGGATGTCTGGTGTTGACGTCACAGAGGTTGCCCCGGAAAAATTCCAATACGATTCCAGCCGCAACCCACACTGGAAATTCAGTTTGCAACACTGCCGAATAGTCAAGCTTCAAGTCTATCGATCTCTCTCCATCTACGATAAGTCCAGGAAATATTGGTCCAATGCACAGACTCGCTCTAAATATTGGAATTTCCCGAGAAACGCCGATCCCGGATTTTCATTTTCTAGCTTATCTTATTCTGTTCAGCCCAGGAATGCTGGAGAAAAGAATATGGAGTTGATTTCGATAGGTTCAGCAAAGGGTGAATAACAATACCATTGATCCTGGATATTCGTTTGCCGTTGAGCACGATTGGCTGGCAATTCTATCGAGATAGCTCCTGGGTTCTTGAAAATGAAACATTCCCAAGGACATGAGGAAGCATCGCCTCTATGTATATATAGTACTTGGCTGGGATGGGAATTGTAAACAGGTAACTTCGATATGAGTTGAAGATAAAATCCTACTCTATCTTTCAGCTCGGGCATAACCAGGAACCCTCCAAAACAGACATAATCCTTTCAGAGGAGAAAACAGGTCTTGGTTGATTTGCTCCATACTACAGAACTTATAACACCATTAAGCCTTGTTTCCATGGTCATGAAAAACTAAATATACTGACCAAGGCAGTAATTTATTTTATTAAAAACATAAACTAAACGTAACGTTTCAACCTTCTAGCAAGGTCTTCTTCAGACTCTGTATCAAGTACAAATGTAACAAGATACAAAAACAGGGCATTATATATACACACACAAACATTACTCCCTCCAGACTATTAGAAAGTTGTTCTGGAACTTTCTAGCAGGTGGCTTCCCCTTCTCAACTGTACTTTCACCTAAAAGGCTAAACATATTTTCTTCCATCTAGAATGTGGTTGGACTCTTTACCTCACGCTCTTTTTCCTTCAGTTTTCTTCCTTCTCCTCTCCTCTTTCTCTCTTGTCCTTTCCACTCTTTCCAACACCTTCTTCCATTCTTTGTTTAACTTCAGCCCCCCCATTCCAGTTCATTGTGTCTTCTTCAGCTTTCTTCTCTATTTCCTTGGCCTCCTTCCATTTTCTCACTAGTATTCTCTCCTCCCTTCCTATCTGCTTAGCCTCATCCCACTCTATGTCATGTCCTGTTTCTCTCGTGTGTTTAAATATCGCATTTCTCTCTGTCTTAAGTAGTACATCATCCCTAAGTTGTTTCAACCTGTCTTTCGGACAGGTGTTAGAAAGAGTGAAAAGGACAAGAGAGGAAGAGGAGAGGAGAAGGAAGAAAAATGAAGGAAAAAGAGCGTGAGATAAAAAGTCCAACCACATTCTATATGGAAGTAAATATGTTTAGCCTTTTAGGTGAAAGTACAGTTGACAAGGGAGAGCCACCTGCTAGAATGTTACAGAACAACTTTCTAATAGTCTGGAGGGAGTAATGTTTGTGTATATATAATGCCCTGTTTTTGTATCTTGTTACATTTGTACTTGATACAGAGTATGAAAGACCTTGCTAGAAGGTTGAAACGTAACGTTTAGTTTATGTTTTTAATAAAATAAATTACTGCCTTGGTCAGCATATTTTGTTTTTCATAACTACAGAACTGTTTCCAGGGAGGTATTTTTTTCTAGCAACGAGGCATATTTCTCCCCATAGTATTGCTGTCATCTAAAATAGCACTCCTTCATTGATAGATTCATGGACTGATTTCGTTTAGTTTACTTCGCTTTTCTGCCACCTTGTAACGATCACTTGTTAATCAATTTGCACTATTCTAATTAGTTAATAAATATTTTGAAATACAACACGAAGTTCAAGATATAACTTCTGTGTGTATATATACCTTATTAGTAAATGTACTAAGCAAGATGCAGTTCACTATTGTCAGTATTTCGCTTTCGTAACACGCACATGACTACTGATTTTCGTTGCTATAGCAACGTCAGAAATAGAAGTATTATATAATTTATACAGCGTTTAGCGCAAGTGAAGAACAAAATATATTTAACGCTGTACATTATACATTTTCAACTATCAATAGAAAGTGAGTTGTCTAACATGAATCTAATACTTTTAATAAACATATAATCTTATTGTGCGGATCCACTTGACCGCCACAACCTTTGGCTAACCGCGAAGATGAGGATGAGTGATGATATGATGAAATTGATGAAGGGACACTCACAAAGAGCACCCACTCCCAAGCTGGGATTCCAACCCGAGATCCCTGGCGTCGTAGCGCGCTGTGTAAAACATGAAGTTATCATGTCCTGAAACGCCGTTAAACAGTGGCGGTGATTAGGTACGGCGTGAGAGGGTGGGCAGTCCCCCCATCACTTCTTGCCCCGACACCATGGCCGCTTAATGCTAAGCCTTGCCTAGAAGAAAAGTAAACTGTCCTTGCCCCCACCCCCTCAGTTTTGACACCCAATTGCCGCGACTACCCTTAAACATAAATTACTGATACTGAACGTGGACGTCGGGAGGGGGAGGGGTAAAACTCCATTCTTGAAATTGGCATCGTTCATTCCAATGTATTATAAAAACAGAAAGTTTGTTATTTTTGTTCCTAATAAGATAAATAACGTGAAGTTAGTGTTCAAACAGAACAACAAAAGTAAAAACTGCGTTGGATACAAAAATTGAGTACAAAATACAGGAACCAGGTTGTAGTATTTTCATATTTTCTCGGTCTTCTATACAGATTTAGTGAAATTCAAAACCCATCATCTCTTGCTTTATTCTTTAAATCTTTCATCTCGCCCATCCTTGAATACTGTTCCCCAATTTGGGCAATGGCCTCAAGAACCACTCTCACCAGAATAGATTCTGTTCTCAGTTTCTTTCTTGCAATTGTTCGCCATAGAATACCTTCCTTTCGACATGTATCCAAATCAGACACCATGGCTGCTCTGAATATTCACACTCCATCCTTTCGTCGTGATCTAGCTGACATTAAATTTTTATACAAGATAATAAATGGCAAAATCAGAACAGATCTCCTAATCAGTGAATTCACACTTAGGGTACCCCAAAAGCTAACGCGCAACCTGCAACTCTTCCACAACCCAACCACTACGCTATCCCTTCTACAACGCTCCTTGTTTTACAGGCTCCCAGAAATCTACAACAAACTTCCCCTGAATGTAGATATTTTCCTTCCAGAACATAATTATTGTATATTACTGACCAAGAACATATAAATCTATCCCACCTTGTTATTGTTTTTATCTTTTGTTATTTTGTGTTACTACTTTATGTTGTTTCATTGTAAAATGGCCAAATAAGACTGTATCTGAAACTCTGAGTAAATAAATAAATAAATAAATATTCTACCATTTAATCCAAAGAATAATGGTTCCACAGTTTTCAAAATTCCAAAAATTCCAATAAAGTTTATAGATAAAATTTTTCCCAAAAGTTTTGTGTGTAAAAGTTGGGCTCCGGCTTAACGGACCTATATATGTTGGCACCAGTGTTACATGTTGCTAGACAGAACTAATCAGTGGCTGTTATAAGGGTATTACTTGAAAACAATGATATCTCGTGTAGCGTTCCTATCGAAAGAAAAAAAACATTACCTCACTTCACAACTGATCCCGTGATAGATGTTTCTACGACTGGAGTGCCTGATCTGGAGATATATATTGCACGTTGCTAGGTTGCCATGTCGCGGAAAGGAAGCTCCGAAAACTCCCGAACACAATTTATTGTGTAGTTCTTGTCATCGGTAATCCTCGCAGTCTTGGTTTCGTTTGGCGGAAACGGCGTGACGAAACGAAAGAGATTTCGGGAAGGGGCGAAAAATCATTAACGGGAAGGCGATTGTCTTTTGTCTGGGAAATCCCAGTCATTAAATACAACTACGCGGTGCCCTTCCGATCAACACCGTCAATTAGCTTTCGGTCGATAGGTGGAGCTGTTGCAGGCTGGGAAGACAAAAAACTCTCTCTTGTGGATGGAAGGCAATCGTGGTGAGCGGGGTCTCTCTTCGAAGTTACTCTGATAGAGATTCAAGTGATGTGATTGGAGCTGGTGGCCGAGTTCATGTGGATATGGGAAATGCAAAAATGAAGCAACTGCTTGGGAAGTGAAATTTCAAAGTTCTATGTTGCCTTTACTACAACTTTATATTACTGTTAATAAGGGGAATAATGAAAATTTGCTTACTAATTCTTGCCTTCTTCCTCATATTAGTAACTATTTGTCATTCTTTTCCTTTCTGCCTAGCACTTGACAGTCTCTTCTTAGTTGTAGTATTTCTCTTCTCGCTCATTTGATTTTCTTGGTTTTCTCCCCAATTTTTGTCTTTTTCTTATTTGTTCAATCATTTCTTCTCGATCTTCTCTGGTTTCTCTTCCTTCTCTGTCTCGCTTCTTCATTTCTACTCCTCTCTGCCATCTTCCTTCCTTTCCTCTTATTATCTCTTCATTTTTCTCTATCTTCCTTCTCTCTCTCTCTCGATTCTCCACTTTCGACTTTCTCTCACACTTTCTTTCTATGAGTCAGTTATTTAATTATTTTCCTACTGCTTGATTGATTTGCATTATTTTACTTCGTTCATTGTGAAACTTTTGGCTAATTTGCGAAGATGGGGATGAGTGATGATATAATGAAATTGATGAATGAACACCCAAGAACATCCAAGTCCACGCCGGAATTCGAACTCGGGACACCTGTCGTCGTAAAGCGATGTGCTAACCACTCTGCCACGGGGGCGGGTTGTTTTCCTACAGCACTTGCTCCTCTTGGAATAAAGAATATTACCTAACCTCCTCTTCTCTTATCTTCTCCTCTATTTCTACTTTTATATTTTATCCAGGTTTCGATCTTTCTTTCTCAGTTTAGGCTCCTCTTTGTTCGTTCCTCTGTACCTGGTTATTTTTTCATTGTTCTCCCCTACTTTCTGTCCCATCTCCTTCTTTATTCCTTCCCTCTATCCATACCCTTTTATTAATATTCCTCTCTCTTCATTCTCTGCTTCTCTCTATTTATCCATATGTTTATCTTGTTTTATATTTCTCTCTCTTTTTCATTTATTTTTCTTTCTCTCTCCCTACAGCTCTCTTTTTATTTTTATCTCCTTTGTGAATCTCTCTCTCTGCCTCTCGTTTCTTTATTTCCTTTCTCTCTCAACATCGTTTTTAATTTCTCATTCATTCTCCCTTTTTATTTTTCTCTTTTTCTCCCTCCCTCTTCCTAATGTATTTATCTTTCTTCTTTCCCTCCTCGCCTATTTATTTCTCGGTCCTTCTCTCTCTCTCTCTCTTCCCCCTTGTTTCTTACTTTCTCTCTCTCTACTTTATTTCTATTTATGCCTTCATTGGATGTTTCTGGATCCTATGTTTGTCTGCTAATCTAATTCTGGCTTCGTACCTTTCTCATATCTATAGATTCCTTTGTATATTTTCCTCCCTCACCATTAAAAGCATTTGTTCTGATGTCAGGTGAACATGACATCAATATATCTTCAGGACATTACTTTTTGATCGCCTCCCCCTGCCCTTTTGGAAATTCTCTGCGGTCATCCATGCCACCATACCATTTCCTCCAGCCTCATTCCCACCTGACATAGTTGAAAGAGCATTGTTGCACTTAGAAAAGTTACACAATCAACATGAAATTAACCAATAAGGGAGACTCGTGGGAAGGAAATGCTGAACAATGAAGGAAATTCTAAAAAATGAATTATACTGAAACAGAGCGTTGAAGTGCTTCAGTATGCAAACTCAATATAACGCGATCAACGCCCTTCATCTAATAAAACAAACAATGCTGTTCTTTGTCGGCCCCTTTGTGGTTTCAATGACGGAAACCGCCCAAGTAGAATTGGCGTTTTCGATCGTCCTCCAACATACGAAATCAAACAAAGAGAACTCGCAAAAAGTCCCGCAAGGCATGCGTTTCGGGTAATTTTCTTTGTTCTTTTCCCGCGCTTTTTTCCTCTGCGTCAAAAGGTTAAAGAAATGTTTTGCAAAGCGCCCGTTTTTTTTTAAGAGTTCTAAAATGTTGATAAATTTAATCAATGAAACGGTCCTGCAGCAGGAAATGTTTTTCCCCTCTCTGCTTTTGCAGATTAGGCTCACTTAAAACTCACTTTTATTTATTAAGGTAATAAGGTCTCTTTATTGGCGGTTTATTTGCTGTTGATTTATTAAAATATTCAGATTTTTCCCTTTGGAAAATATATCTATACCGGAAAAAAATTAAAGGAGTCGCGCACAAACAAACAAACGCACATCCAAACAGAAACAAGGGCAACTTTGCCCCTTATTTCCAACTTGTGATTTCAACTTTGCCCCTCATATCCACCTTGTAATTGCAACTTTGCTCCATATTTCCAACTTTCGATTGCAACTTTGCCCCTTATTTCTAACTTTCGATTGCAACTTTGCCCCTTATTTCCAACTTTCGATTGCAACTTTGCCCCTTATTTCCAACTTTCGATTGCAACTTTGCCCCTTATTTCCAACTTTCGATTGCAACTTCGCCCCTTATTTCCAACTTGTAATTGCAACTTTGCCCCTTATTTCCAACTTGTGATTGCAACTTTGCTCTTATTTCCAACTTTCGATTGCAACTTTGCCCCTTATTTCCAACTTTCGATTGCAACTTTGCCCCTTATTTCCAACTTTCGATTGCAACTTTGCCCCTTATTTCCAACTTTCGATTGCAACTTCGCCCCTTATTTCCAACTTGTAATTGCAACTTTGCCCCTTATTTCCAACTTGTGATTGCAACTTTGCTCTTATTTCCAACTTTCGATTGCAACTTAGCTCTTATTTCCAACTTTCGATTGCAACTTTGCTCTTATTTCCAACTTTCGATTGCAACTTTGCCCCTTAATTCCAACTTTCGATTGCAACTTTGCCCCTTATTTCCAACTTTCGATTGCAACTTTGCCCCTTATTTCCAACTTGTAATTGCAACTTTGCCCCTTATTTCCAATTTGTGATTGCAACTTTGCTCTTATTTCCAACTTTCGATTGCAACTTAGCTCTTATTTCCAACTTTCGATTGCAACTTTGCTCTTATTTCCAACTTTGCATTGCAACTTAGCTCTTATTTCCAACTTTCGATTGCAACTTTGCTCTTATTTCCAACTTTCGATTGCAACTTTGCCCCTTATTTTAAACTTTTGACTGCAACCTTACCCCTTATTTCCAACTTGTGAATGCGATTATGTCCCGTATTTTCACCTTGGAACCTGGCAAGCCTTTTGTCTGTGCAAATGACCATTTTTCAATTGTTGCGAGCGAGAAACAGTTATCCTTGTCTAGCGTACAGGCTCATTCGACATGCAAGCAAGTAGCACTGACGCCTAACAAAATGAAAGAGGGGTGGAAAATAGGTCGAATCCACTGCAAACAGAAGAGGCGTGGGGTTCATAAATCACCCTCACGACCAAGAAGCACCCCTCGTCGTCCTTTTATCGAATTTTTCCGCCCTTGGTGCCAAGTTTTATGTCGGTGCGTTGGTGGAATATTTAATGGGGTGATTACGGGAACGAAAAACCCGGTGACCTGGTGGATTCCAACCCCCACCCCACCCCCTTTCCCCTGAAATGAATAGATCTTCTAATGGGAACGGGACAATCTCCACCGGCGCAGATGATGTCTTGCATCTTCCCATTCCGCTCCCTGCCTACAGCAGGTCTGGTCCAGACAGCATCCCTGTTATTCTCCATCCAGAGACTTCAAGTTGAAAAGCTAGTTAAATTTCCGGGGTGAATAGCAGCGGGAAAAGATTGCACGTTTTTATTATATCGACGGATGTTTTCCACGAAGCGACAATACTCATGGAAACTTATGGAACCAGCTTACTTTCTAGGTTGTGAACGCATAATGGGTACACACACCGGCAAAGAAAATTGGACGCCTAGATCCTGAAATGCTGGCTTCCCTGCAAGACGTTATGAGTGTTGCATAACTCTACGGCGGTGTTGCTAATAAAATCCACTTATTGCCGTAAATGCATAAAATCTATCTGATGCCCCAGAATCACATCGATTGATGCATTAGAGTGTCTTTCCTGGCTCTTACCAAGATCAGGTTTATAGTTTGATGCAAAGTGCATTTCTATGTCGGGCTGTATTCTAATGCATTTAATGATGCGTTTTTTATGCAGCTTCGTGATTCTTTCTCGATGATGCACTTTAACATTTGGTCTGAGCTACAGACTTTGTGCATTTTGTGTTTCAGGGGATCCATTCACTTCCCAGTGTACAGTACATTTAAGTAGGTAGCAAGGTGAAGCTACCCCCTATATTGCAATATGCCATGCAGGAATATGAGGAGGGATGTGGAGGTAGAGCATTATGAAGTGGTGTAATCTGAACCACGCTCCGGCAGCCTTCCTCCCCTCAGGGCTCCTCCCAGATACCCACTTACTAGAGGCTGGGTGAACCCCAGAGGCGCTCCATGCAGGCACATTTGTGGAGACTGTGTAATTATTGGTAACGTTGCCGCCTTGTAATCAAGGGATCCCTAATTCGATACCCGATGACGACACATAGTGGCTCGGATTCCACTTTAAACCATAGGCCCAGTTCCGGTTAGCCTGTCTATGCATAAAGCAGGCTGAAAGAGCCTAAATACAGTGTGCGAATAAGCTATTTGTTTGGAGGAATGCTCACCCAGTGATTTCAATTCGGAGGGTATGATTCGTTTTGGTATGCAAATGTATACAATGTTACCAGTCAGTAACTTAATCTATTGCCTTGCAATTCTAAGTACTCTAGAACAGGGGTTCTATTTAAGAATGAAAGATTTGTTGTACTAAGTCCACATTATTCACAGATAGACTAATCAGGACTGGACCTACAGTTTTTTTTAAAAAAAAAGTGGAATCCAAACCACTGTGCAATGTACCCCAACCAGGAAACCTTGATTGGTGTTACCACTACGCAATGTGGGAGATCAGTGAATTTTATGATAACATTTACACGTAACTCAGAAACACAAATTTACATTCTAAGAAAATCGACCTTGAAACGCGCAAAACGACCAAATTCCTATTGGCCATTCAACTCAATGACGGTGTGCGGCGAGAAATAATCTATGTACCTCCTCTAATAAACAAAGCTCACGAAATCAACACCCCTTCCTTGACTGATTGATTGAATTGTTGTTTAAAGTCCACTTTATGCACAGAAAGGCTAATCGGGACAGGACCTACAGTTTAAAGTGGGATCCGAACCACTATGTGCTCCACCGTGTATCGAACACGGGACCCCTTCATTACAAGGCAACGACGCTACAAGTGGTTACACCGTCTCCACGAATGTGCCTCCATGGAGCCGCTTTGGGGTTCACCCAGCCTCTGGTAAGTGGGTATCTGGGAGGAGCCCTGGGGAGGGGGGGGGAAGGCTGCCGGAGCGTGGTTTAGATTGCATCACTTCATAATGCCCTACCTCCACATCCCTTCTCATATTCCTTCATGGCATATTGCAATATAGGGGAATAGCTTCACCTTGATACCTACTTAAATGTACTGTACACTGGGAAGTGAATGCATCACCTGAAGGGAGGCCACTCAACTCTCCTTGCAATGGAGGCTGGGTTTTCGTAGTTTTTTAACAATGGACATAGCAACGGCACTAGTCTGTGAGTTTTCTGTAAAAACTCTGACGCCAAGTAGAATGCAATTGTTTTAAAGGTTTAAATAACTGCTCTCCCGAACGATTTTTCAGGCATAAAAAAATACATTGTGAGGAGGAAATATCCAGCACCCTACCCGTTAATAGACAGATAACAAGTTGTCAAGAAATAAGCAAAACTCAACACATTCACAGAATTGTACGCACTCTTCCAGGGCAACTTTGTTACGTTCTCCGGTTTATTCTCAATGGATCAACTTACTTTTATTCCTCGACGGCGAGCATGAGACTTATCAGCCTACTTTGAAGCCCTTAGGTTGTGGGAAAACAGATAAGGATATGCTTACGTAAACCTTACTAACTCTCGCACACCAAAAATATATTTAGACGTCAGTTAATGTTAATATATTACACTTGCACTCGCAATTAAACTCCTTATTACAAACAAAATTGTATTTAGTTCATAATAGTTCTTGACTACACAAATTAACACATTCACATTTCCAAAATGACTTCCATTATCTAGCAACATTCATAATCTATCTCACCTCACAACCCACAATCAAATGTTTTAAGGTTAGTCCATAACCATAACAGACTACCCAATTGAACAGAACAAATTACGTCATCATAGACATATTAAGCACTTTAAATGATACAATAAGTAGGTGCGTATCAACTTAAACTGCTGCCTTTTCCAACCAAGCAAAAACACTTGCGCTGACCAATCAATCAGCAGGAGGCAGCTTACAAACAAGTAACCCGCTGGACCGGAAACCATCAACCACCTCGCCAGCCGACCAGAAGGGGAGCGTTTAACGGGCGGAATGGATAACAACGGAACGCACGCAATCCTATTCAATATGAAACGCACGGTCGGACGGACATTCGTAAAGCATCCCGTTGATATTTAGCGCACGGAAACAGTTTTATTGATGACTCAGTCCAGGTGATAATTGGCGTTCGCAGGGAGTACGTCATCAGCTAACGAGGCGTTGGCTTACGACGGCAAACACCAGTGCGGGGGCATCCTCATTATCTGACGTTCGGATCAGTGGATATCGAATGCTGATGTTGGGATAACATGCGTGTATACATGCAAACAAAAAAGCATCATTACACCGTAGAACAGGATTTTGCGAAGTCAGCCCATGAAGTAATAACTACAGCTCAATATGGCAGTGTACGATAGACGATATTGGATGCAATTCGTGAAATAATGCTAGTTCCCTTAACCCCAAAGACAATGTTAGTATTATTAAACCAAGTTGTCTTAGTGTAGATAAGGCAATAATTTTCCTTAGATCATATTCAAAATTAGCACCAACCCCAGCTATAAATATTGTTAGCAGATGTATCTACGTCGCTTTTATAATACTTTTGGCTATCGCGACGGTGAGAATTAGTAATTGATGAAGGTACACTTACAAAGAACGCTCATGCAGGGACTCGAACCTGGAACTTCGATGGTAAGATCGAAAGTCGGGGCCGTTTACTCACTGTACCCCGTCGAGAATTACGTCGACTTTTTCTTTTAGTCGACAGATTTCAATATTTTACGTAATGTAAAAGTGGTTCCAGCATTAGGAAAGCATAAAGACGGGAGATATTTGATCCCAAAGAATGTCCCATGTAAGTTAAAACTTGCCATTTCGGAGTAATTTCGCAGCTTTTTGTTAGTAAATACTGTTTGTATGTACACTAAAATAGCGAAAGAACACGCCGAAAATAACTATCAGTACCATACCTAACAATCCTAACCTAACTACGTAAAATTATAGCTGCCGTTGTGGATAGTCGTTTTGGGTGCTATATTCACTTGCGCGAAGACTTCTGGCTGTTCTGCTTCACGGTAAAGTAACACGCTAAGGTAACAGACGTAGATTTACTTCACAGTAACACATTTCCGAGATCTAAAATCAACTGAAAACGTCCATGAACAACAAGATCTTCATAAATCATGCAACATATTTCACTTACTCCAGGAGGTACAGAGAGTCAAGGGTACCCAAAAGTCTACCACTTAACGTGCTAAGCTAATCTGTACATCTAAAAAAACCCTTCCCAGTGTAATTTTCTGACAAAATGCTTTCCCGCTTTGCGTATTTTTTCCGAGTTTGCGTAGTAATATTTTTAAGTAGCTACTGCTTCAGAACAATTCCACCGAGTATCATGGTTCATACGTCTTTCTCTTCAGAATAGAACAGGCTTTCAAATGGTACCACACACATGTGTGCATCAAGTATGAGGAAAGGGAAATCGGGGATAATTCGGGAAATTTCCCTCCGAAAAATCCCTTTTGGTAACTTTGGGGCCCTCTGGACCGGCCCTGGATATAGGTTCCCGATTATAATCTACCTTGAAAAATACTATGGTCTATACGTAATGTGTCCGCCAAGTTTCATTGCAATATCTTCAATAGGTATGAGGGATGACGGAAAAAATATTTCGCAATTCTGTTTGACAATACTATTAGATAGCCAGTGGCGGCGATTGGGTTCCAAAACCAGGGGGGCAAGGTGCCAAAACTAGGGGGGGGGGCAAAGACAGTATGTTTCCCTTCGTAGACAAGATTTAGCTTAGTGTGGGGGCAAAAGTGGCAAAAAGAAGGGGGGCAACTGCCCCCTTCGCCCCCTCTAATCGCCGCCACTGTTAGCTACTATTAGAAACTCGAACTTAGGAAAAACAATCTGAACTTGAACACTTTTCTTGGCACTTGGCACATTTCCTCTTTGCCATTTTACACACCAAAACCAACAATATATCACCAACAGTTCAAATAACGCAACACAAAAAAATGTACATAAAGCAACTTACTAAACGAACTCACGTATGCACTTTGTCAGCATAACACAAAAACAGTTTACTTTCCTCTGAACTTCTTCTTCTTCTTTCTTCTTCTTTGTCGGCACTGATAATTGTAACTAAATAAAAGGACGTTGTTTCTTCAATAGCAGAACATATGTTTCACCAACAAGAAACGTATTATTCCGTTCAACACAGGTTCGATTCTCCCAGAGGATCTGTCCGTAGCAACATGTAACGAATTGGTTGCTTTGATTGTATGGTTATTTTACTTTTCTTATCAGCCAGTTTTAGCCAATCGCGACGATGAGGATGAATGGTGATGCGATGGATGAAGGGACAACACAACACAAGCTCACAGCTGTAAGTTCAGACGCCAGAGCGTCCCTAGCCTACCAAGTGCAATCCAGGATTTATACGTGGAACAGAGGTTGAAATTTGAATGCATTCGGGAAGGGCCAGTCCCCATACACCCCACGAATATGTTGCAACATATCAAAATGATATATTTCAATCTGACTCTCAATTACGAGCAAAGCATATGCTTATTTGTTTCTGGGAATAGGTGGGGATGGCTATTTAATTATCCTATCTAAAGGAATTCTCTATGACAATTATCTTAACTGTGGAGAAAGTATTCTCCGTGTCCCCCCCCCCCCGCTTCGAGCCCTGACTACATGAGATCATTGGAAATCGGCGTATAGTCAAATGTGCACCAGAAAGAATCGAACCTGCGACCGCTTGATTGAAAGTCCACAGTACTAAAACTGGTCTGGATTCCAGTGAAACCGTTTTCGAAATTCCTTATCGTTTCGAAAAAACCTATATGATATTTGAAATTCTGAAAAATTACATAAGCTTAAAACTCCTTCTAGAGCATTTACGCGAATCTTGATATGGTTTTCATTCGCTGTTGTCTGGATATTATCAAGCATTTAATAGACTTATGTAGCCACGAAACTGTTAAGAATATCCAGACAATAGCGAAAGGAAACCACATCAAGATTCGCGTAAATGCTCTAGAAGGAATTTTAAGCACTAATTTTTCAGAATTTCGAATATCATAGAGTTTTTTATCGAAAGGAGAGGAAATTTCTTCACTGCCGTCGGCCAAAAATCCAGACGATCTTTAATTGCTTTTTTTCTTGAAAGTTCGCAAGACATTTTATAAAAATACTAGCTGAATGCCCGGTGTTGCCCGGGTATTTATTTATCCCAATCTTGTATTAGACAGGAAAATAATGAATTCGAACTATAGTGTAAAATGTAACTAATTTTAAATGTCACCAATTACCTTAGCGACTCCGAAAACTATGGATTCGACACTTATCTACTTCATTTGTGGTATTTTATTTTTCACCCCCCTTTATGCCGGAACAAACATATATACACACCCACACACATACATCTATTTTTATATAGGTAGATAGTGTAGGTATGTACAGTCACCAGCAATACAAATTGGACACCTATATCATGAAATGGTCGCTTCCCTGTAAGGCGTTGTGTGTGTTGCCTAACTCTACGGCGTTGGTAGAAGTTGCCATTGGAAATTTGGTATTAAGCCCCACGTATCTCCTAGAGTTAGGCAACACGCATAACGCCTTTCAGGAAAGCGAGTATTTCAGGATCTAGGTGTCCCATTTTTATTGCTGGTGACTGTACAGTTGGAAAAATACACATACTCCGTCCCTGGTATCTCTGGAGGAAACGAACGAAAATAAGTGTCTGCGATGACGCCAGGCAGCTCCACCAATAAACACGTGAGAGGGAATGTGATTGTGTGGAGGGGAAAAGCGACTGCAGTTACCAGCCTTTGCAGCAGCGTGAACTGCTTTGCTCTGCCCACTCGATCCCTCCCCTCTCTCTGCCCCTATGCCCGACTGTACTTCACAGTTTCCGGGGACGGAGTATAGATACATATTACATTGGTAGTTATTTCAAGATGTGCTTTGAGTCGCGACACAACACAGGCACTGTCTCCTCTTCCGAGACGCTCGAACTTTGTCCCTGTCTAATCTCCTTGATATGATGCTGGAGACAGGGGCGGGCGGGAGGGGGAGACATGGATCGCCGCAAGAAAAGCCAGGCAGGAGACTCCGTGTCCCGTTTCATAAACTCCGACATCAACTCGTCACCAGTGAAGGATTGCCTTCCTTAATGACGCCACACACAAGCTCCCAGAGTCTCTTTTGTTAGGGGAACTGCGGGGGGGGGGGGGGGGACACGAAGCCAGTCTGTCCTTATGAACCGTGCAACGCCTGAAGAACCCACAAATCCCTGTGACAGCGTCCGTAATGGAAGAATATGGTACAGGAGACGCCGGGAAGAGTAAGAAAAAGAAACCTTGTCATTTTGGAAGCAAGGGATGCTCCATTGTCAACGACGTGAGGATGATGAACGAACCTTTCGAAGGACGTTCATTGATTGGATAGTTCGGCGAAACTTCCTTGAGGCGATGTTCTTTTCTTTCCTCCTCCCTTCGACCCAAAGTTGGGGAGGGTGGATACCGCCCTCTCATGTAATCCCCAGAATTTACCTTCCTCCCTGCCAATAGGGAACTTTCTGGAAGAATCTTTGCTGGAGTCAAAAGAATCCTACCCCGGATGGAAGCTTTCTCCAGCAATCTCTTTTTGGAGAACTTCACTGCATATTAACCTCTGTTATTTCGCCACGAAGGAGGCCTGGGATCGATTCCAGGACTGGGTGAACTGTCGTAGGAGTATCTGCGACCACGTCTGTGTGTGTCGCCATTGTCGTTTCGAGTATTACTCACATTCTAACTGAAATTGATCCATCATAATCTAATTATTGATAACAACTCGTTTGAATCAGTTTCCAAATTCAAGTAATACTAACAAATGAAAATTTATTTATTTATTGAAATTTTCCAGTACAGCAGAAGCCATTTTAAACCAGAACGAAACAACAGTAAAACAATAGACTAAGATTAAAAACACAAAAGAAAGGATAACATAAAATA
The DNA here is from genome assembly GCF_977018435.1 of Lepisma saccharinum. Classification (NCBI taxonomy): domain Eukaryota; kingdom Metazoa; phylum Arthropoda; class Insecta; order Zygentoma; family Lepismatidae; genus Lepisma; species Lepisma saccharinum. The sequence goes on from NC_139249.1 coordinate 2,376,385, forward strand.
AACAAAAATAAAACAAGCTAAAAAAGTACCAAGGTAAAGAGATCAGTTTCACAAAAGCATTACTTATGTAAATTTTTTCTCTGTTGCTGATAAAAAATGAATATGAAGTGAATATATCTATTTGGTTTGAGATTATATTGAACTGATTCTGTAGCCTATGGAATAGTGAACGTTGTATGAGTGATAGTCTGGGAGTTGCAGTGTGGAAAGTTTCCTTGCTCCGTGTTTTAATTCTGGGCACTCTGAGTGAGAGTTCGTGAAGTGGGATGCTGCATCTTAAGTTTCCATTTATGATCTTGCATAGCAATTTCATATCTGCAATGTATCTACGAGTTTCTGGAGTATTAATGTGCAGATTTACAAGCAGATCTCTCTTAGGCATGTGTCTCAGGGCAGGCACTCTATATCGAACGATGGAGAGGAAAAAGCTGAGAACACTGTCGATCTTGGAGGTATGAGAAGGGGCAGCCATGTTCCAGATTGGTGAACAATATTCTAGAATTGCGGACACAAATGTCTTGAAGTAAATGGAAAGTGCTTTCGGGTTATTGATTTCGGTGAATCTGTAAAGTAGGCCTAGCATACGCATTGCCTTTTTGTGATGGTTGATATGTGATTAAAGAGGAAATTCAAAGCATACTTAATTCGGGAAATGCATGTTACTTCTCTCATCATAAACTTTTATCTTTTCTCTAACTAACTAACTAACTCTCTAGCCTTCTTAAACCCGAAGTTTCATTGCTGCAGCAACACAGGCCTTCCATCTTTCCCTATCTTGAGCAAGATCTAAATACTCTTTTCCATCCCTACCGATTTCCCTTAGGTCCATCTCAACGTTGTCCCCCATCTTCGTCTTGGCCTTCCTACAGGTCTCTTACCATCAGGTTTCCCAACAAGAATCCTGTAAACTCCTCTTTCCTCTCCCATTCGTGCCACATGACCTGCCCACCTAAGTCTTCTTGATTAAATTATTTTGCTAATATCTGGACATGAATACAAATTATGTAGTTCTAAATTATGTAACCTTTTCCACTCACCTGTCTCCTCATCCCTTTTAGGTCCAAAGATTTTCCTAAGGATCTTATTTTCAAATACTCTCAATTTATGTTCCTTTTTCAATGTAAGGGACCAAGTTTCACATCCATATAATACTACCGGCAGAATTACGGTTTTGTATATTTTAACTTTTAGTTTCTTAGATATTAAACGAGAAGACAAAAGCTTATGAAGAGAGAAATAACATGCATTTCCTGAATTAAGCCTACTCTTTATTTCCTCTTTAATATAATTTTAATTTGTTAATATTACTCCTAAGTATTTGAATTTGGAAACTGGTTCAAACGAGTTGTTATCAATAATTAGATTTTGATTATTACCTAACACTTGGTTTCGGCCTGTAAGCATATATTTAGTTTTCTCTTTGTTAACTTCCAAACCTATCTCTTTAGCAATTTTGAAAAATATTTTACCATTATTATTAATTGTATTCACATCATCCCCCAGTAAGTCTACATCATCTGCATATGCTAACAACTGAGTCACACCATTTAATTTTAGTCCTTCTTTAGTTTCTTTTACCTTTCTTACAGCATATTCTAAGGCAAAATTAAATAGCAATGGAGATAATGCATCTCCTTGTTTTAACCCATCATGAATTGTAAATTTGTCAGACATATTAATACCCACACGAATTTTACTTTCTGTTTCACTGGTGCATATTTTTATCATACTAACAAGCTTCTTAGGTATTCCAAACTCTACTAATATATTATATAATTTATCTCTTTTGACCGAATCATATGCTTTTTTGAAATCAATGAATAGCTGATGGACATTTTGATTATATTCCCATTTTTTTTTCAAGTGTCTGTCTGATGTGAAAAATTTGATCTGTAGTTGATCTGTTACGTTTAAATCCACATTGATAATCACTTATAATTTCATTAGCATATTGGGTTAGTCTTGTTAAAAGAATGTTAGATAATATTTTATATGTTGTTGAGAGTAGAGAAATTCCACGGTAATTATTGCAGTTCATTCAGGTGCTTTGTTATTCTTTAGCCTTTTAATAGCATCTTTAACATCAGTCAAGTTATGTTCTGGAACTAAAGGTTCTGCTGTGTGTACTTCATTTACTTCTGATTTATCTCCTACATGGACATTTAAAAGGTCATTAAAGTAGTTCTTCCATCTATTTAGAATATCGCTTGGGTCAGCTAGAAAATCACCTTCTTTATCTTTTATCAAGTTTACTTTAGGGTGCCACCCTTTTCTAAACTCATTTACACCTTTATATAAATCTCTGATATTTTTATTTTTGCTGTTTGTTTCAATTTCGTTAATTTTGCTTTTCAAGTAATCTCTTTTTTTCCTTCTAAACGTGCGGTTAACTTCTCGCTTTTTTCTATTATAATTGTTTAGATTTGTATCATCCGAGTTATTTAACCACCTAAGTCTAGCCTGATATCTTATTTCTATTAGATTATGACATTTATTATCAAACCATGGCTTACTTTGTCTCGTTTTATGGTATCCTTATACTTTCTTTAGCTGCTGATTCTATTGCATTACGTATGTGCTCCCAATTCTTATTTACGTCTGTTTCATTTATATTTTCATCATCATTTAAATCCTGCAAAACATCAAATCTATTTGACAGTTTAATTTGGTAATCTTTCTTAATTCTTTCATCAGTAAACTTTACTGTATCAAATTTTAGAACTTTTAGATTTTGTTGCTTATTATTGATCACTGCGAGTCTTTCTCTTAATTTAGCAATTACTAAATAATGGTCACTGGCACAGTCAGCACCTCTATGTGTACGGACGTCAATTATACTAGTATGCCTTCTCTTATCAATGAGAATATGATCTATCTGATTACGAGTTTTACCATCTGGAGAAGACCAGGTATATTTATGGATATCTTTATGTTTAAAAGTGGTACTTTTCATTATCTTTTCTCTATAGAAACTAAAAGTTAAAATATACAAAACCGTAATTTTGCCTGTAGTATTATATGGATGCGAAAGTTGGTCCCTTACATTGAAAGAGGAACATAAATTGAAGAGTATTTGAAAAGAAAATCCTTAGGAAAATATTTGGACCTAAAAGGGATAAGGATACAGATGAGTGGAGAAGGTTACATAATTATTAGAATAATTAAATCAAGAAGACTTAGGTGGGCAGGCCATGTGGCACGAATGGGAGAGGAAATAAGAGTTTACAGGATTCTTGTAGGAAACCTGATGGTAAGAGACCCTCAGGAAGGCCAAGACGATGACGTTGAGATGGACCTAAAGGAAAGCTGCAAGGATGGAAAGATTGGATTGATATTGCCCAGGATAGGGACAGATGAAAGGCTTGTGTTGCTGCAGCCATAAACCTTCGGGTTTAAGAAGGCTAGAGAGTAAGTAAGTTCGTTGTTTCAAATATCTAATTATTTTCGGTTTTATTGCCAATCTATAGATTTTTATGATGTATAGCTTGTTAAAAATTAACATAAAATATTATTTTAAAGATTACTAAGACATTATAAGCTATTGTAAATTGTTTGTTTCATTCAGTTTGGTTCAAAGCCCACTTTATGTACAAAAAGGCTAATCGGGAATGGACCTACTGTTTAAAGTTGGATCCGAACCACTATGTGCACCGGGAATCGAACCAAGAACCCTTTGATTAAGGCGACGGCGTTTCGACTACGCCATCGGAACCTCGGGGGTTGAACACAGTAGTGAATGCAAATTCCCCTTAAAATGACTCCGTTCACCATTCTTGTCTTGAACAACTATTAAAACGAATGCTAAAACTAACAAATATTTTATAGTGTGTAACGTAACGGTCACCCCCTTGAATGCAGCATCGTAAAATACAGATTTACAATTCCAGCCCCTCAGAAAAAGAATCCTTCGTGCGTTAATGCCATAAATCTATATTTATAAAAATAGATGTATGTGGTGTGGGTCTGTATATTTGTTTGTTCCGGCATAACTCTCGAACGCCTGGAGCGATTTCAACCAAACTTGGTACACGTATCACTTGCAATCTGCAAATAATATTTTTTGGGTAAGACACTCCTGGCACCCATAGGGGTGGGGTGGGAAGGGGTGACATGTAAAAATAATCGAGAACCATCGATATTAAAATCCGCACAAACAGACATCCGTGACTCTATGCAATCCGCACGACGATAGTGTTTCTCGGGTTGTCTAACATTCAGGCTGTGTTGCGAATGGAATGCATAGTTTTCGTGACATTCCCAATGCGGTTCAACTCCAAGTTCATCACCTATCGGCATGGGGGGTGAGAGGGGGTGAAAAATAAAATGCCACAAATGACGTAGATTAGTGTCGAATCCATAGTTTTCGGAGTCGCTAAGCTAATTGGTGACATTCACGATCACATATAAAATTAGTTACATTGTACACTATAGTTAGAATTCATTATTTTCCTGTCTAATACAAGATTGGGATAAATAAATACCCGGGCAACGCTAGCTAATCAGCTAGTATTTTATAAATATGCTTGTTTTGATTACAACACCTTTGACTAATCTACTGGATGATGTCAAAGGACAGATTGATCAACCGAGGGAGGGGGTGCATACTCAACTTCAGAGATTGGCGGTGGAAGTTGTATAAGAAATCAAAAAAGGGTATGGGTAAGGCTGCATAATATTCGATCTCTAGATACCATAAAGACACTTGCTTGTTCCGGTGACTATTTCTAGAGTAATAGTTATTAATCCTAATAAGAGATGGCGCACTCACCTTGGCCCCGCCAGAGAGGATCACCTGCCCGAAATCATTCTGCACTCCAAACGGATACCTGACTTCTGCGCCGCAAGTGGTTTTGGATTTGTTCTCTCTTCCTGATCCATGCGTGTGTGGCGTCTGTTTCATCCCTGCCTGGGTACCATCCTACTAGCACCTGTGCGTGAGAGAAGAGAAGTGTGCGTCACTATCCGTTGAGTACGAGGGTGGGTCAAAAAGTAAGGTGACAAGTGTGCTGGAAAGAGTATATTTATTGATATGTAGATGAATGAAAGTGTAAATACAGAACAAGTCTTGATCTTCGTGTGGATACTAGATCGCTCTAGACCGCGAACGACACAGAAACCTTTACTAGAGTTGATGAGTTGTATCTTTGCGGGTGGAACCTGACAAGTCCGGATGCGCAGTAGCGACGGGACAAGCTACAGGCTATCTTTATCACTGCACATGACTCTTCTCTTACTCTGCAAGGGCTGTCGACCACTAAAATGGCGACTAGATGGCAACTACTCTCTTTCTGTATGCGCAGAGTAAGCAAGGTCACCTGCAAAGATACAGCTCATCAACTGTAGACTAAAACGCCACGTATATCAACTTTTCCACTAATTCAAATTGCTATACTATGTTGGTTATTCAAAGAAAACAAAGAAATATACATTATATGTTGCTGGTAAATGCTCAATCGATAGAAAATCTCCCCGAGATTTGATAACCATTTCAAGGTCAGCACAGAGTTGTATAGATCCCGCATGCGCACAAATGTTCAATGTGACGCGCTCTGGCAAGTCGAGCAGCATACGCCTGACCAGTGTTGCCACATGAAGGGAAATTTCCCTTTTGCAGGGAAATTCGGGCCGAAATTTTAGCCAAAAGGGAAAAGGTAATTTCGATGAAAAATACCACAATTGCAGGGAAATTTAAGGTCATCTGACTAAATTAATACAGTTTATGTTAATTTTGAATTTCATATCCACATTTTTATGTTATTTATTTATTTTGTTATTTCTACTTGTTTCTGCTCCTTTAAGTTTATTGTACGTTGCTTTTATGCATGTTTGGATAAATAGTAACGATGAGGATTAACGATTAAATGGATTCCTGACCGGGATTCAAACCTGGGACTTCTGGTCAGGAAGTGAGGAAACCGAAATGTGATTTTTTTTAAATATTTTTTTAATAAAACGAATAACGAATTGAATGGAATACTTAACTACGTATTACTACTGCTTCCACCACCACCACTAATAATGCTGATATTACCACTACAACTAATTATTATTATATAATTTGCTTAGGTGAAGGGAAAATTGGTCCAAAAAGGGAAATTTTGCTCCTTCGAAAGGGAAGTCGTGCCCTCATATTGTGGCAACAATGCGCCTGACCCCTGACATGTGGACGCCACAACGAAACGTGCAGTGTGTGCTATGGTTAGCAGAGTAACACAAACTGCACCTTTTGTTGTGGCGTCCACATGTTGACTGTCAGGCGTACGCTGCTCGTGCCAGAGTGCGTCACATTGAACATTTGTGCGCATGCGCGATCTATACGACTCTGTGCTGACCTTGAAATGGTGACGGTCAAATCTCGGGGAGATTTTCTATCGATTGAGCATTTACCAACAACATAAACTGTATAGTTCTTTCTTTATAAGCATATATTTTTGTGTACCTCTAGCCCGGACGCGCTTTTTCTTTCTCCAGTCAACTTGTGAATGCTCTCTGATTGGCTGTTGGAAAGTTACGGTGCTCTGATTGTGAGAATATCTTATTTGCACTGTACGTTAGGTTAGATTAGGTTAGGTTAGGTTAGATTAGATTAGATTAGAAAGCAGCAAATTTTCGCTGAAAATAGGAAATAAGGTATTCTCACAATCAGAGCACCGTAACTTTCCAACAGCCAATCAGAGAGCAAGAAATGAACCCGCATTCACAAGTTGACTGGAAAAAAAAAATTCGCAACCCGGACACCCTGTATATTTGACACACATTATTTCAATTCAGTCAAAGTAATTTACGTCAGTCATTGTAAGGGTGTTGTAGGACCATGGCAATTTCAAACTGACGGAGTGTTTTTTGAGAGGATAACGCTATTATGGGGGATATGCTTACTTTTCTGCGCACGCGTTTTTTAAAGTGCATTGGCAGTACGTAATGTCCTTTTATGGAAAGTATTCGGACACTTCGACCTGGTATCTTGCGCATTCTATCTTGGCCGAATTGGCTACACTGATTGTTAGTAAACCAGGCTGAAGAGCCAAGCGATAACAAAACATTAATTACTTTATCTGTACATACCAATACAAATTTCTGTCACCTTAAACAATACGTTTATGAAATGATTGATTGAACTGGTTCATTTCACTTCGTCTTACAGCCAGTTATGACTAATCGCGAAGATGAGGATGACTGATGAAGGGACACTCACAGAATTCGAACCTGAGACCCCTGGCGTACAGAAGCCGGCCTCCCTGACGGAGTGGTTAGCACAACGTGCTATGATACCAGGGTCCCGGTTGGAATCTCGGCCTGGTCATGAGTGTTATGATGAAATGGATGTATGGGACACACCACTCCGCATCTTCGCGATTAGCCAAAAGTGGCAGAAAGCGAAGTACAAGCTAAAAATCAATCAATCAATGACGAGATGCACTCGTCACTGAAGGATCCTCCCGATGGTGGTAATGCCGTCGCGTTGGAATGAAGAGGTCACGGGTTCGTAACCTGTGGAGGCACATTACACAGTGGTTCGGTTCCAACTTTAAACTGTAGGTCCAGTCCTGATTAGCATCTGTACATAAAGTGGACTGGAAACGTCAATTCGGCACTGAAGAAAGGTGACAACAATGTGCTAAAGAACGTTGCTTATTTTGTCAACGCAGAGGCAGAATTACATGGCAAGCAGCTGATTGCATCGCCCGCTTAAGCCTGGACTGGACATTTGGTATGCAAATGGGCGAATTTTTTCAAATTTTCCTCTCCATTCGAAAAACGTCTTGGATATATTTCAAAATATGAAACATTACATCAGCTTAGAATTCCTTCTAGAGCATTGACATGAAATTTCGTGTAGTTTTCTTTCACTGTTGTCTAGATATTATCAATAGTTTTGTGATTACATAAGTCTATTAAACTATTGATACCAAAGGTCCAGCCGAGCCTTAAGGTTGAAAACTCGACAGCCCCAGAAGGTTTTTCTCAACTTGGTAGGGCAGTACTTCTATTACGTGACGTCACTTGCACATTTGCTTTCCATACTGGAAAAGAACATAAAAAACAAGGTGAACAAAATCGCGACAAACAGACCGAAATGATCCAATTGCAATGCTGAATCCACTCCTTTTCGATTGACGGTCATTAGGACGCCGGAAATTAGCCTCTCAGCGCCATTTTTCCCTCAGGCTGTGAGCCCCTCCCCCGTCTTGTCCGAGGAAACCGAGCTGTTCGGCGTGAATTATCGACAATGGGCATTTGCTAACCGAAAGCCTCTTAGCCCCGTGATTTTGCGGCCGCCACAGGTTGCAGATTAATTTCTGCAATTGGCTTCATCGCTGCGGAGTTTTGCGGCGATTCGCAAATGATGCCCACGCAGGCAAATCGACTGGTTCAGGGGCGGAGGTGCGGGGTCGTGGAGGGAAGGGGGGGTTGTTAGCTCGTCAGCAGCGGAATGTCGCGTATCGAACGGTTTCGAAAAGGGTCAGCGGATGAAACGAGAGAGAGAGAGAGAGAGAGAGAGAGAGAGAGAGAGAGAGAGAGAGAGAGAGAGAGAGAGAGAATTTTTCCGCTGGATTTAAACAGAATTATGGGGTTTTCAACAACGTCCGCATCCAGACCTGTTTTTCATTGTTCAGCAACGCTGACTTTTGCATCCTTTTGTCGAAGGGTGTTGAACAGAATTAGTTCCACATACTTACCCAGTCTACTTATATTATTTTAAAAGTTAAGAAAGCTTAACTTCTCGAATCATGCGATACCACCAACACACCACTTCCCAACTTCTTCTTGTACAAAATAGATAACAATAAATATTGTAAATATACTTCCAATATAAAATTGCACGTAATACATTTAGTTTATTTTACATAATTTTCACAGGATTCCTGTTGGAAAACCTGATGGTAAGAGACCTGTACAAAGGCCAAGACGAAGATGGAGGGATATCGTTAAGAAGGACCTAAAGGATATCGGTGGGGATGGAAAAGAGTATATACAGTAGTGGCATTAATTCTGGACACTTTTAGTAAAATGTTTTTTTTTAAAAAAATCTCGAATGTAGAAACTACAGGGTCCGGCGGAATGAATAGCCTGATTTGAGTCACGTAGTACGGCGTCGCTGTTGCTCCTGCGCAACGACGTGTGTGCGCGCTGCATTGAGGAAGGACTGCTATTTGTAAGTATGGCTTTGTGGAGTTCGGAACATCGAGCATTCCCCGTTGAGGCGTATTTAAAAAATAAGGAGTCTCCGATCACCGTGTAGCGACTCTTTCGTCGCCATTTCCAGGTGGGCCGACATCAGAACGTCCCGGATCATAGGACGATTGTACGGTGGGTGCAACAATTCAGGACTACTGCATCGTGTGCAAAAAAGAAAAGCCCGGAGTGACCAAAGACACAACGGACCCAGGGGCGAGTGGAGGAGGCCCGTCAAGCACTGATCCGAAGTCCTCGGGGTTCTGCTGCCATAAATGCCTTGGCGCTAGGAATGTCAGATCGTTCCCTGCGGCGCATCATCCATGAAGACCTCCACTTCCACCCCTACAAAATGCAGGTCGTACAGAAACTAACCGAACAAGATAAACATGCCTGACGAACCTTTGCGTTGCGTTGCTTGGAACTTTTAGCAGCCGTGCTGCAGATGCGAAACAACATACGTACTGATGTCGGATGAGGCTCATTTTGATCTGCAGGATGGTGTCAATAAACAGAATTACAGATACTGGGCGACATTGAATCCTCGTTGGCTGCATGAGCAACCCCTGCACAGTGAACGTGTGGTGCGGTGTGGCATCGTTTGGCATCATCGGTCCATATTTTTTGAGGATCTTCATGGACGTGCGGTAACGGTTAATAGCGATCGCTATGTCCAAATGTTACATGACTTCCTCCTTCCAAGGGTGAACAACGGCATATGGTTACAACAGGACGGGGCAACAGCCCACACGGCCCGCCGGTTCATGACTGTCTTGCGGCGTCATTTTCCTCGTCGATTGATTTCCCGATTTGGGGACATTCATTGGCCATCACGGTCGCCCGATTTGCTGCCCCTGACTTCTTCTTGTGGGGCTACCTGAAAAGTCAAGTGTACGCTATACGTCCTCATACCGTGGCTGAATTGAAGGCAAGGATACGTACAGCTGTGCAGGCGATCCCATTGGACATGCTGGAGCGGGTGATGCGAGTTTTCGTTCGCCGCCTGGAAGAATGCGCTGAACGTGATGGCGACCATCTGTCGGGCGTTATATTCAAAACCAAGTAAAATGGCATATATGGTATGTAATGGCATCTATTATTCTTTGTTTTCAATGTGTGTTTCAATAAATTATTCGATTTGTTCCGACGTTCTGTTCTTTTTATATCCTACTATTCATTCTGCCGGACCCTATATTCTGCATAGAAATATTAAACAAGTTTAAATGACATCGTTCAGTAACTTCAATAATTGCTACTGAGTGCAGCATTGTAGTCTGATTATAATTGTTATTTTCAACTAACAGAACGCTTGTGTGCGATTGTTGTATAGTAGGTCAACTTCCTACTGCTGCAAAAAATGAAGCTCACTCTTAACCCACAGTACAATACAGAAAATACCAATCATCAGAGAACAATGCTGCAGTAAGATGAAATTCTTGACGCTACTGAACAATGTACAACAATGATGCTCCCAGTTGACCTACTATACAACTATACAACAATCGCACACAAGCGTTATCTATTGTAGGGGGTTCTGGATTAATATGATTAGTTTTTCCTTCTGTTTTTGTTGTTATTATTCCTCTTAATTTGAAGATAGGGGCAGTTATTTGCATTTTATTAGGAGGGTGAATTGGATATAATATTACATCTTTCTTGTTTGAAGTTTATCCATTTTTTAATAATAAAATAATATACTATTTATTAGGAAGAATATGATTTTTACCTTATTTATCCTCTGGTGGGTTAATTGGTAGTTCATTTATTATTGGAGGTCTATATATTAAGACTATTGATTATGGATGAAGTGAACTTATAGGGGGACAGGGAGTGTATAAATATATAAGGAGTGGTTCTTTACATTCGAGATTTTTAAAAAAATTAACATTTTACTAAAAGTGTCCAGAATTAATGCCACTACTGTAGATCTTGCTCAGGATAGGGACAGATGGAAGGCTTCTGTTGTTGCATTCATAAACCTTCGAGTTTACGAAGGCTAGAGAGTTAGTTAGTTACTTCACTTTTCTACCAGTTTTGGCTAATTCCGAAGATGAAGATGAGTGATGAAGCTGATAACGGGACGATCGTAATGAACACCAATGCCAAGGTCACTAACAAGGTCCTGACGTCTGGACTCACAGCCAGCGAGACTTGTGTTGTGTCGTCCTTATATGTTTGTCATCCTCCCTTCATCACCGTATCACCATTCATCTTCATCTTCTGCCAAAAGTGACAGAGAAGCAAAGTTAAAATCAATCAATCAAATATCCCTCGCAAAGGGAAAGCTGAGCTCCGATTGGCAGAGAGCTAAAACTGTGCTGTCTCCAGCGCCCTGTCAGTGGATATCAAGGCCTTCCAGCAGACGACAGAGCACTCAGTGGCGGGAAGTGTATCGTCCCAAACCTTCCAAGTCCATCTCCGTACACTGCCTGGTTCGGCCCAGCCTCAAGCATCGTCGGAAGCTGGCAGAAAAACGAAAGGGACGGAATGAAATGTCACGTGACCTTTCCCCGATGTCTTCCAGCGCAATTTAGAAGACATCTTATTCGGAGAGCCACTCCAGCCTTCCTTTCCCTTCTCTGTCGAAGGGGCCGAGGGGGACGGACGCTGAAGGATTGCGTGCATTTGTCTCTCCCGTGACGACTGATTGCTACAAAACCGATGCTCGGTTCCCCCCCCCCTTCCAGCCTTCATTTGTCTACCGGAAGTGGAGAGAGAGGAGGGGGGATTGAATTGTGTCCTGCTACTCATGGCACAAAAGTGCATGCGGCCTTCGTACTGTCACGTAGGCCAATGTACTCGCCAGCAAATTAATTTGTCATATTTCTAAATCATTAATCGAAAGGAAGTCTGCCTCGTGGAGTCAGTATGGGAATCACACAGACAAGTGTTCGCATGTGCACAGAGATAGAAGGAGGGAAATAATAGGGAATACACAGAGAAAGAAACAGTAAAACAGGAATAAAAACGAAGAAAGAAAGAAATAGAGAAACAGGTCAAGAATGAAAGGAGACAAAGAGAGAAAGGAAAATATGAGAAAGGGGGACAGAGAGAATAAGAAAACAGAAGGAAAGAGATAAACAAGAAAAAGGAAACAATGGAAGGAAGAGGAACGAGAAAAAGGAAAGAATGGAAGGAAGAGAAACGCGAAAAAGGAAAGAATGGAAGGAAGAGAAACGAGAAAAAGGAAAGAATGAAAAAAGAGAAACAAGAAAAGAAAGAAATGTAAGTAAAAGGAAAGAATGAAAGGAAGAGAAAAAAGAAACAGGAAAGAATGAAAAAGAGAGAAACAAGAAAAATAGAAATATAAGTAAAAGGAAAGAATCGAAGGAAGAGAAACGAGAAAAAGGAAAGAATGGAAGGAAGAGAAACGAGAAAAAGGAAATAATGGAAGGAAGAGAAACGAGAAAAAGGAAAGAATGGAAGGAAGAGAATCGAGAAAAAGGAAAGAATGGAAGGAAGAGAAACAAGAAAAAGAAAAGAACGTAAGGAAGAGAAACGAGAAAAAGGAAAGAATGGAAGGAAGAGAAATCAGAAAAAGGAATGAATGAAAATGAGAGAGGCAAGAAAAATATAAGTAAAAAGAAAGAATGAGAGGAAGAGAAACAGGAAAAAGAAAAGAATGAAAAAGAGAGAAACAAGAAAAGATAGAAATATAAGTAAAAGGAAAGAATGAAACTAAGAGAAACAAGAGAAAGGAAAGAATGAAAAAGAGAAACAAGAAAAAGGAAAGAATGAAAAAGAGAAACAAGAAAAAGGAAAGAATGAAAAAGAGAAACAAGAAAAAGGAAAGAATGAAAAAGAGAGAGGCAAGAAAAATATAAGTAAAAAGAAAGAATGAGAGGAAGAGAAACAGGAAAAAGAAAAGAATGAAAAAGAGAGAAACAAGGAAAGATAGAAATATAAGTAGAAGAAAAGAAAGGAAGTGAAACAAAATAAAAGGGAGGAACATAAGGAAAAGAGGAAGGTGAGAAAGAGAGGACTTACATAGCGGTTCGGATCCCACTTTAAACTGTACGTCCAGTCCCGATTAGCCTATCGGTGCATAAAGCTACTTAAATCACACAAGTCAACTAATCCTCGCGAATAGCAAAAGTGGCTAAAACCGACGCTAAGTAACAAAAACACAATGAAACGTCGTACATTAGCAAAACCAATTAGGTACAGCCAGCCCTCATACATGCAAAGCCAATTCTGAATATACTAAAACACGTAAATAAGAACATAACATCACAGAACTGGAATAATCCATGTATTCCTTTGGAAACTTGATCGCTCACCTATTTTTACCCCCCATTACACGGTGTACAGGGAATCGTTTTTCATTTCACGGGTTATGGGGTGGGGGACTTAGAAATATAATGAAGTTACGTTACGAGATGAGCTAAAAGAGAAGTACAGGGAACGTGGGCGGCAGGGGGGAGGGGGGAGTTCAGGTGATTTATTGCATTCGGCACAGATCTGACCAAGGCAGTAAAAACTTTTTAACAACTCTTCCTCCCCAGTAAATTGGAAATATTGCTGCTAAATTTCATCACTGCGAAACCCTAAATCAGGATGCTGATATTCGCCGGGCATCTCTTTAAAAGAGAGTTTCAACAGCGGGAAGATCGTGCGTTCATCTTTACGTTCATCTGCGAAGGATTGTTATGCTTTTCTGATACCCAGCTCAATATGCTTAGAGGTTTTCTTCATGCGTATCATGAATGAGATGTTATTGGGCTTTGAAATGGTTAATTTTGGTTCGGCTGGTGTTATTTTCAAAACAGAGTTTATAAAAAGCCGTATCTATGTTTGCAAATTGACGCCATAACTGTAGAGAATATCGTTACAGATATAAGGGCACCGCAAACAATTCTTCGTAATAAAAGTGATGAGAATGTAGCGTGTGAAATGGGTAAAGTAAGAAATAAATGTGTATTGGAAAGAGTTGGTGAAAGAAGAACAACGCTTGAAAGGGAAAAGAAGGAATAGTCTGGGATACTGCCCAAGAAGGAACTGCCTGCTAAAAGACTCACTGGAAGCAATGGTTAACGGGAAAAGGATCTGTGGATAAGAATATGAAGTCAGATGATAGACGATACTAAACTATAACACCATTAAGCCTTGTTTCCATGATATGAAAAACTCAATATGCTGACCAAGGCAGAAATTTATTTTATTATAAAACAAACTAAACGTAACGTATCAACCTTCTAGCAAGGTCTTCTTCAGACTCTGCACCAAGTTCAAATGTAACAAGGTACAAAACAGGACGATATATATACACAATTATTACTCCCCTCCAGACTATTAGAAAGTTGTTCTGGAACATTCTAGCAGGTGGCTTTCCCTTGTCTAGAGAATACTAGTGAGAAAATGGAAGGAGGCCAAGGAAATAGAGAAGAAAGGTGAAGAAGACACAATGAACTGGAATGGGGGACTGAAGATAAACAAAGAATGTAAGAAGGTGTTAGAAAGACTGGAAGGAAGGACAAGAGAAAGAGGAAGGAAGAAGAATGAAGGAAAAAGAGCGTGAGATAAAAAGAGTCCAACCACATTCTAGATGGAAGAAAATATGTTTAGCCTTTAAGGTGAAAGTTGACAAGGGAAAGTCACTTGCTAGAATGTTCCAGAACAACTTTCTAATAGTCTGGAGGCGAGTAATGTTTGTGTACATATATCGTCCTGTTTTGTACCTTGTTACATTTGTACTTGGTACAGAGTCTGAAGAAGACCTTGCTAGAAGGTTGAAACGTTACGTTTAATTTATGTTTTTAATCAAATAAAGTACTGCTTTAGTCAGCATATTGAGTTTTTGATATTAAACTAAGTGGATCCCTCTCTGACATGACGGAAGACGCAAAGACTGGAGGTTGCAATGAAGAACCTGCCTATTAAGACAGAGACCAATGAACAAAATTCATGTCTCTTTGTCTCTACTTCTATATCTTCTTCCTCTTTTCTTTCTTTCTTCATCTCTAACTCTTTTTCTATTACTCTTTATTTTCCTTTCTTCCCATCTTGATTTCTCTCAATTTATTTCTATTTATTTTTCTCCTTTCTTTGCTTTCCATCATTTTCTTTCTTTCTCTCTCTAAAATCTTGTCTATGTTTCTCTCTCACTTACGTATCATTTCCTTCTCCCTTTGCATCAATTTCTAAATCGTTTTCACCACTCTTTATAACTCCATTCTTCTTTTTGTTTTCTTCTCTTCCTATCTTTTTCACTCTCCTTCTGTTTCTTCTTCCGCTCCTTTTACCTCTATACCGATATATTTTCTCCTTATTTCTCTTTTCTTTCCTATCGATTTTTCTCTTGCATTTTTCCGTATCTCCTCCTTATCCCTATATCTCTATTTCTACATCTTTTCTCGTTTATCTCTCTTTTCCTTTCTTCTTATTTTTTCACTTTCTGTATCTCATCTTTTGTTCCCATTTCTATATTTTATCTTCTTTCGCTCTTTCTTTCGATCTTGTTGCCTTTAAATGAGCAATATCTCTGTAGAAGGCCCAAGAGTAGCTCTACACAATACAGCTTAAACTGCATACAAGCCTCGCCAATCCATGACAAGTCTTCAACAAATCTTCCAAATGAAATGTTACATGGCTTAATTGTAACCCTATTGAGATGATAATAATACTATATTGTAATATTTACAATATTAACATTGCCCTATCTTACCTCACAAAACTAGCATAATTATGTACCTTAATCTCAATATCCTTGCGTGCATCTCATGCTCAGAAATGTTCAGTACGTGTGTGTGTGTGAATGTGTTTCTTCTTTCTTTTTTATGTGTTTTCTTGATTTTTAAAAATGTCTTTGTTCTTTTCTTTGTAACCATTTTTTTTACAACAAGTAAATGTATAAACGGGATTAGGTGGGAGAACAGCCACAGGCTGACTTCAATAAAGAAGATTTGAATTTGAATTTCTGTGTCTTCTCCCATGCCTATGTATCTACTTTTGTAACTTTTCCACTTTTCTCCAGCGTTTTTCTTACAATTTCTCTCTTTGTTACTGCATCTCTCTCTTTTTCTCTATTTCAGTCTATGTATTTCGCAATGGGCCAATGCCCACACTAACCCTCCTGGTGGCGACGCCCTTCTGCCCCATAGAGACATTATACGGATTCGAGTCGCAAGTCAGGAAAGAGAACATCGAAGTGACGTATACAAAATATAGCAGAAGCTCACAGAGGAGAACTGGCAAACACCCCTCGTACATATTTCATGAAACCAGGAAGACCCAGAATGAGCAGAACGTCGATTAAGAGAGCCTCGCGGGGGAGAAGACATCCCTCTCGAGAGCAACGCAGCATCCGGGTACAAGGTCATTAGGGCCGCCACAAATTTTCGGGAACCAGCAGCGCAGGGATTCGATTAAGATTCAGAAGAGGTGGCTAACATCCATACAGCGGCAATCAATGGTGAGGAATTGTCAGCGGCCGCAAGAGGTCGTTGAGGACGCCACCAACAGGCAGAGAGGAAAAACACGGGCAGAGCGCCAAGGAATCTTTCCTAGGAGGTTTCTGGTCCAGATTATGATCCGCCCCCAAATTATAATGTGAACGACATGCACATCAGTGAATCTATGTTTCTGTTGGTAAAAGGGAGATTCTGCTTGTACCCTGTAGCTACTCCAGTTCTGGAATAAACTTAAACAGTCTTGAACTGAGGGGCGTCCCCGATGGCGTAGTGGTAACGTCGTCGCCTTGTGATCAAGGGGTCCCGGGTTCCATATCCATAGCAAAATGGTTCGGATCTCACTTTAAACTGTAGGTCCAACTTAAAACAACAATTCAATCATACACAAAACAATCTTGAATTGAAAAATCTTAACACTTTCAGAATTACGACATTGTTTCTTCACACACAACGCTAACCTCCGTGGCGGAATGGTTAGCACAGGCCACTACGACGTGAGGAGAGACTTCATCTATTTCATCATATCATCACTTCATCGTCGCGATTAGCCAAAAGTGGCAGAAAGCGACGCTTAATAACGCAATACATACCGATTCTTTTCTGCAACGTTCAAATGTGCGACATATTAGCAACATTAACGTAAGTAGATTTCACACCGAACTGTGTCTCAATGATACTTTACCACAACTTCACGCCTAAGAGACAAGAGACACTTCACCACAAACTTCATGCCAATGTATCAAGTAATACCTCACTACAAATTTCACACACATTACTAGCCACATTCCTCTTTATTCTTGAAAAAGAAATTACATTGCGGATGCACAGCAAATAGAATGACAGATACGACATCCACGCTTTACATGTGACACCCTAGTGACAAGAGAAGTGTGGAGCGTGATAGATTCTCCATATAGAATCATATAAAGATTACTCCAACGTTATAAACAAAATCAGTACATCGACTTTAAATGCATATTCTAACGTTCACGTTGAATTTATGACTGCAACTTACTTTCCGAACACCCCACAAGTAGAAAAAGAGCTCTTTCATCAAAGGTTTACGCTTCACTCCTGCCCACAACGGACACCTTGACACGTACATCAAGCTCTTCCGCTCGTCTGTTGATTTCACAGGTAAAGGAAAAAGGTTCCCCTGTACTTCATCGTCGATGTTTATTTTTTTTCTACCATGCTGCCAAAGCTACATCGCCCAAGGTGCAACAAAACTTGTCAAGTGACCGACGTAGAAAGAAAAACGATACGTCACTGTATCCACTTCATATCATCTTCCTGCTCCGACATGTAAGCAAACAAGACTTCATGTCCACTTTTTTGGTATTGAAGTGGATAGCAGCATTTAGATTGGTTGATTTGGTGTTTTAAGTCCACTTTATGTACAGTAAGGCTAATCGGGACTGGACCTACAGTTTAAAGTGGGATCCGAACCACTTGTGCCTCCGCCGGGTATCGAACCCGGGACCCCTAGCAGCATTTAGAACTGCCAAACATTCGGTAAGGGCAGAATATGGAGAAAGGGGGTATGGGGAAGGCCACCGCAGCAGAAAAATATCCGAGACATCCCATGGATATTTGTGCCGAAGTTCAGGATGCCCAACGGATATCCACGAGTATCCAATGGACATCCATTGGATATTCGGGGGGATGTTCTGTGGATCAATTTTGGATATGCTTTGAATAAAGTTCAATGCTGTTCACGTGACTGTTTCGGCTTTTTCGTGCACGTATGTACAGTCACGGACATTGACTTTCATTACTATCACTCCAACCCAGAAGTGTCCGTGGCTGTACAGTCTTGGACACAGCTGGCTTGTAACGACCCTATTGAAGAAGCACTGAAGCAAGCCTTCCATGTCTGACCACCAAGCGCCTTGTGACTAGACAACCCAAACAGCATTGCAATTCTGCGGCTTGTATACCAGTCACGGGTATACATCTCTGTAAATTGAGTAGTGATGCAAAAGAGAAATACGAGATGAAGATTGTCGATCGTAATGTCTCGTGTTCTCGACATGGAATAATACTCAATCCACGTTACGTTCCATTATTTAATTTTGATTGGGAACGAACCTGACGGACTGGGTTTATATTTTCACTCCTTGCATTACAGTAAATTCCATATTTTACAATTACATTAATGCTTTGAACGAAAATAATGCCCAGAAAAACATCGAACACACATGCACGCGAAAACAAACGCACAAAGCTAAGTTTTAACTTCCAAGTGAATGTCCAAATAACAGTAAATGGAGAAGCACGATGTGCGAAACATGGGATTTTTCACAGAAATAATGCGTCTATTTGTGACATACGTGGTTTCTATTAATAGGCAATGAAACAATTATGAGAGAAATTAACATGCTTTTTCGTCTTCAGGTGCTGAGGAAGGAAACAGACTGACTGGAAAAAGGAAAGCATGGTGCTATTGATAGGCTGTTGGTTAGCGTACAGAGCTTTCATCAGTGAGGTCTAGGTTCGATCCCCACCAAGGACATTATTTTTTATTCTTTTCTATTAGTGAAGAAGTATGAAATATTGTTTTCTAGGCATTTTGACGAAAGGATACGCATCAAATTTGTTCGCTTAATCTGTATTTTCATTCTTCTAATAAGTTCTCTATCGCAATGGGATATAGAGATTCTCTATCTAGGCGATGGATATCTTCTCAATGGTTACGTAGCTGCGTTTCTCCAGTCCCTTACATCCACTTGTCTTATTTATTTACTTCATTTCATATCTAACGAAAACACACAGATATAGTTAGAACAAGAAACACACCTCGCGTCGAAGGTTCCAGACTCGAGTTCTGGCTTTTTTTTTCGAGGGTGATCATTCTTGTGTGTTTGTTTATCATCTTTGTCAAAAAAATATTCCTCATTATTGCCGTGATTGACCTAGGGAGAGACCAAAGCGACTGAAATAACAAAAGTACAGAAAATGCAAGACACATCTGCCTAGGCATGTTATACCTTGGGAATTAGCAATCTGAAAATTAACTTGCGTTTCAGTCTACTACTTGCGAAAGAGTTTCGTATTGTCTCGTTTGGAGTGTTGGTTATCGTGTCGGACTAGCATGCGGGCAACCCGAGTTCGAGCCCAGCAGAAGGCAAGTTTTTTTTTTTTTTGTCTAATTTCATCCAACCATATTTATAAAACTGAGGTTTCTGCAAAACCTTTTGAATTGCATGCCACTTCGTATGTTGGTAATTTGAAAGCATCAAAGATGAAAATTTGATGTTTCGAAGCGACGATGTATTTGTGTATGTGTTGAATAAACGCAGTTATCTATTAGCGAAAAACATGCAGCCACGTGATCATTGAGAACGCTTCCTAGTTGTCAGTGCTAATATGGCAGTAACTACAGTCTGTCAACACACACCAACTTTCACTTTTCCCGTAAAATGATTACCTTTCCACGTTTCAAAATCATGAGTGCTGTCTAAAGCAATACTTTGATACTTGCGTTTGCATGTTCGAATCTAAAGTAATACGAAACTTTTTTCCCAACAAATGACATTCAAACCATTAATAACTGTTTGAAATGTGATACTGATATCATATATGGAAAGAACAAAAATGGAGAATTTCGCTTAATACAACTTATAAATAGGGAGCGGAAGTTGATGAAATGTCATCTTTTTTCTGACATCTCGGACGCGATGCCCATTAAATATACACAATATTACACTTCATCTAGAACCCAAAAAAGGTAATTTTAAAGTGCATTTTTTTTGCATTTGTTGCCATTTGTCAGGCTTTAGGTCATTTTCCCGGATTTTCGGCATTTACCCGTCATTTTTTGCAATATTCGGTATATTGTTTCATCATATTTTGTCACTTCTTTAATTTTGGTAATATTCTTGAATCTTTTCACCAAGGTATATATATCTCGCAGGATTGCAATTTACGAGCAAAAGAAATGCTGAACTGGTGACAGTCTTTGTTGTGTCGGGCGAAACCACCAGGTGCCCGTCTGGGGCAAACTCAGATTTAAGATCAGATAAGGAGAGGCTTGAAATACCATAGCTAGACCCCGTTTGCACTGAAAATTCTCGTTGCATATTTTAATTGAATGTGCATGTGCTATCATTTGGTGCCTTTTTTTTAAAGAAAGATTGCATTTTGTTTAATTTCATTTTCATTTCAATTTTTAAACTTAAACTAACAAATTTGATGGTCATTTTTTGCATTTTACGTCATTTTTTCCCCATTTTTTAGGATATTCTATAGGTCATATACCTATATTTTTTAGGTCATCAACTTCCGCTCCCTACTTATAAATATATTAAATTATGTGGATACCTGATGTGAAACGTACGATGCACGATCAGAGAGCCTGAATATTGCATTGAAAACTGCAGAGAACAATGACTGACTTATGAACAGTGAAAGGTTTTTCCATGCTCCAATGGGATTTTATTTATAACTATAAATAAACAAGGGAGAAGGTCACAGGTTGGTATGATGAAATAAATTGTAATCTAAAAGTTTTAATTGAAGAAACAAAACACGTTCGCGGTTAAAAATAGGGCATTCAATTTCAGACACATTACACTAACAGAAAGACTATTTTCAAAATTAATAATATTTGGATAACCGGCAAATCCAAACTTGATGTTAACCACGTAATGCACTTGATAATCAAAGAAACATAATTTTTCTTGAGCATGCCCTTTATTTTTGTGTCTTGATTGTTGAAATAATACGTTGAAACGAACAGTAGTATGTTTTAGAGTGTGTTTAGAATCTCTTGTGTACTGCATGTAAATACTGAAGTCATTTTAGTATCCTAATCAAATAACAATTATTCAGTGTAATCCTTTAAAAGGAAAGCCTTTGTTTCTTTGCAGCTGTTCATGACAGAAATTCAATTGCAAGACAAGTCACCAAATTAGCAATAGTTCTCTTACATATTTGTGGTATGTGCTTGTCTGCCTTATACCGGATGATGAAGGAAGCAGATATGAAAGATAGACAATTACTGTTCTTGGGTAGCTCGTCCTGCTTTTGTCAGAAAACCTGATCAGCATACTGAACCAAGCCATCACACGAAATACGACTTCAATAATATAATCCCGTTTCTGTGGCCAAATACCTCCAAAAAAAAGGCAATAAAATTGTCAGTGTGAGGAGACGGAGAAATAATTTCCTTTTATCTTACATTATACTCTGTCTGTATGCCTAGTGTGGTTTGTCTGTCCCAAAGCTGAAGACAAACCTCTGTCTGTTGTAACGCGTGGCATGTTTTCTTCCAGTTTACAAATCACGTAAAATACCTTCGTTCACTTCAGTGTGCTAGTTCTGCAGGCTCAAGGTCATGTCGACTGATAACGAGATAGACCACGTGACTCATGGGCCAACTGTCAGCACCGCAGAGAAGCTTCAGTAACTTTTGCGAGGTTCCTTCTAGTCCTTGACAGAGCGCATGCTCCGTAATTATGTGCAGAAAACCCATGTTTTCTGTGTATAAAATTTACGTATGTTTGGATTGTGTGCTCAAATGTTGCAGTAAACATAACTCCGTGACACACAACAACAATTACAAGCACTTCAAAGATTAGAAATATTAGCAAGCGTTACTCATAAGACGATTAGATTGTCCGACTGACAGAAGACCAGGTGGTGGGTTGGTAGCGTGTAAGTTTGACACGCAGGAGATACTGGGTTCGATTCCTCTTTGATTGCCTCCAATTTTTTTTCTTAACTCGAGCGACTATATATTTGAATTTTGTTTTCCAAACGATTACGATAATTTCTTGTGAATAGTATTATATGTATTTCTGGATCATTTTCTCGAAATAAATGTATACTTTTCGCCAGGCATAACATTTTGTTAAGGAATGTTTGTAAAATGATGAGATATGTGGAAAAAACTATCGCAAAAAATAATTTAAAAAAAAAAAATTAAAACGGTAAAGTAAAGATTTCCACCCAAAAATAAAGTAAAAATGTATTTAACTTTTACTCAAATAAATTATTAAATAAAATGCAATAATTAGTTGCTCGAGTTATATAAAAAAAACATAGGGCAATAGAACGGGAATCG
Source organism: Lepisma saccharinum (assembly GCF_977018435.1). Lineage (NCBI taxonomy): Eukaryota > Metazoa > Arthropoda > Insecta > Zygentoma > Lepismatidae > Lepisma > Lepisma saccharinum. The sequence continues at coordinate 2,399,038 of NC_139249.1, forward strand.
AACTCAAAGCCTTCTGAACGTGAAACTTATCCCCTACCACGGGGCCACTTGACCACTTGAAAATCATGTAATAGCTTCGCCTCATCAAGGCACTTGGAACTCATCGAAACCTTCAAGCGCTTTTCCTCGATTTTTTCCTTCTTTTTAAGTCCACTTTATGCACAGTAAGAGAACTGGATCTATAGTTTAAAGTGGGATTTTAACCACTTGGAACCACTAAACCGCGTATCAAACTTTTCCTCTGGAGTTGTTGGCTAGCGTGCGATATTACCAATACTCGGTTCGGCCATGGATGTGGGTGTTTGTCCCAATGAGAATACAGATAATAGAGAGGAAATTGACATGTGTCACAAATGAGATAAAGGTGAAGAACGAGGATACTATTAATTTTGAAAATACTCTTTCAGTTAGTGTAATGTGTCTGAAATTGAATGCCCTATTTTTAACCGCGAACGTGTTTTGTTTCTTCAATTAAAACTTTTAGATTACAATTTAGTTCATCATACCCACCTGTGTCCTTCTCCCTTGTTTATTTATAGTTATAAATAAAATCCCATTTTAGCATGGAAAACCTTTCACTGTTCATAAGTCAGTCATTGTTCTCTGCAGTTTTCAATGCAATATTCAGGCTCTCTGATCGTGCATCGTACGTTTCACATCAGGTATCCACATAATTTAATATATTTATAAGTAGGGAGCGGAAGTTGATGACCTAAAAAATTTAGGTATATGACCTATAGAATATCCTAAAAAATGGGGAAAAAATGACGTAAAATGCAAAAAATGACCATCAAATTTGTAAGTTCCATTTTAAAAATTGAAATGAAAATGAAATTAAACAAAATGCAATCTTGCTTTTAAAAAAGGCACCAAATGATAGCACATGCACATTCAATTAAAATATGCAACAAGGATTTTCAGTGCAAACGGGGTCTAGCTATGGCATTTCAAGCCTCTCCTTATCTGATCTTAAATTTGAGTTTGCCCCAGACGGGCACCTGGTGGTTTCGCCCGACACAACAAAGACTGTCACCAGTTCAGCATTTCTTTTGCTCGTAAATTGCAATCCTGCGAGATATATATATACCTTGGTGAAAAGATTCAAGAATATTACCAAAATTAAAGAAGTGACAAAATATGATGAAACAATATACCGAATATTGCAAAAAATGACGGGTAAATGCCGAAAATCCGGGAAAATGACCTAAAGCCTGACAAATGGCAACAAATGCAAAAAAATGCACTTTAAAATTACCTTTTTGGGTTCTAGATGAAGTGTAATATTGTGTATATTTAATGGGCATCGCGTCCGAGATGTCAGAAAAAAGATGACATTTCATCAACTTCCGCTCCCTATTTATAAGTTGTATTAAGCGAAATTCTCCATTTTTGTTCTTTCCATATATGATATCAGTATCACATTTCAAACAGTTATTAATGGTTTGAATGTCATTTGTTGGGAAAAAAGTTTCGTATTACTTTAGATTCGAACATGCAAACGCAAGTATCAAAGTATTGCTTTAGACAGCACTCATGATTTTGAAACGTGGAAAGGTAATCATTTTACGGGAAAAGTGAAAGTTGGTGTGTGTTGACAGACTGTAGTTACTGCCATATTAGCACTGACAACTAGGAAGCGTTCTCAATGATCACGTGGCTGCATGTTTTTCGCTAATAGATAACTGCGTTTATTCAACACATACACAAATACATCGTCGCTTCGAAACATCAAATTTTCATCTTTGATGCTTTCAAATTACCAACATACGAAGTGGCATGCAATTCAAAAGGTTTTGCAGAAACCTCAGTTTTATAAATATGGTTGGATGAAATTAGACAAAAAAAAAAAAAACTTGCCTTCTGCTGGGCTCGAACTCGGGTTGCCCGCATGCTAGTCCGACACGATAACCAACACTCCAAACGAGACAATACGAAACTCTTTCGCAAGTAGTAGACTGAAACGCAAGTTAATTTTCAGATTGCTAATTCCCAAGGTATAACATGCCTAGGCAGATGTGTCTTGCATTTTCTGTACTTTTGTTATTTCAGTCGCTTTGGTCTCTCCCTAGGTCAATCACGGCAATAATGAGGAATATTTTTTTGACAAAGATGATAAACAAACACACAAGAATGATCACCCTCGAAAAAAAAAGCCAGAACTCGAGTCTGGAACCTTCGACGCGAGGTGTGTTTCTTGTTCTAACTATATCTGTGTGTTTTCGTTAGATATGAAATGAAGTAAATAAATAAGACAAGTGGGTGTAAGGGACTGGAGAATCGCAGCTACGTAACCATTGAGAAGATATCCATCGCCTAGATAGAGAATCTCTATATCCCATTGCGATAGAGAACTTATTAGAAGAATGAAAATACAAATTAAGCGAACAAATTTGATGCGTATCCTTTCGTCAAAATGCCTAGAAAACAATATTACATACTTCTTCACTAATAGAAAAGAATAAAAAATAATGTCCTTGGTGGGGATCGAACCTAGACCTCACTGATGAAAGCTCTGTACGCTAACCAACAGCCTATCAATAGCACCATGCTTTCCTTTTTCCAGTCAGTCTGTTTCCTTCCTCAGCACCTGAAGACGAAAAAACATGTTAATTTCTCTCATAATTGTTTCATTGCCTATTAATAGAAACCACGTATGTCACAAATAGACGCATTAATTTCTGTGAAAAATCCCATGTTTCGCACATCGTGCTTCTCCATTTACTGTTATTTGGACATTCACTTGGAAGTTAAAACTTAGCTTTGTGCGTTTGTTTTCGCGTGCATGTGTGTTCGATGTTTTTCTGGGCATTATTTTCGTTCAAAGCATTAATGTAATTGTAAAATATGGAATTTACTGTAATGCAAGGAGTGAAAATATAAACCCAGTCCGTCAGGTTCGTTCCCAAGCAAAATTAAATAATGGAACGTAACGTGGATCGAGTATTATTCCATGTCGAGAACACGAGACATTACGATCGACAATCTTCATCTCGTATTTCTCTTTTGCATCACTACTCAATTTACAGAGATGTATACCCGTGACTGGTATACAAGCCGCAGAATTGCAATGCTGTTTGGGTTGTCTAGTCACAAGGCGCTTGGTGGTCAGACATGGAAGGCTTGCTTCAGTGCTTCTTCAATAGGGTCGTTACAAGCCAGCTGTGTCCAAGACTGTACAATATCATTCATAAAAATAGGTTTATCTTTGTCATCTGAACTAATCAAATGTTTTAATTGTCATTTTTCGAATTCGTCACATTGCAATGATTACGAAATGTCTTATTTCATTTCTGAACCAAACAAAAAGTTGACATTTGTAGAGCAGTATTATGAAAAACTCAATATGCTGACCAAGGCAGAAATTTATTTTATTATAAAAAAACATAAACTAAACGTAATAGGTTGAAACAACATAGGGATGATGTACGACATAAGAGAGAGAGAGAGAAATGCGATATCTAAACACACGAGAGAAACAGGACATGACATAGAGTGGGATGAGGCTAAGCAGATAGGAAGGGACAAGAGAATGCTAGTGAGAAAATGGTAAGAGGCCAAGGAAATAGAGAAGAAAGGTGAAGAAGACTCAATGAACTGGAATGGGGGACTGATGATAAACAAAAAATGGAAGAAGGTGTTGGAAAGAGTGGAAAGGACAAGAGCGAAAGAGGAGAGAAGAAGGAATAAGAATGAAGGAAAAAGAGCGTGAGATAAAGAGTCCAACCACATCCACTTTCAGGTGAAAGTACAGTTGACAAAGGAAGGCCACCTGCTAGAATGTTCCAGAACAACTTTCTAATAGTCTGGAGGGGAGTAATGTTTGTGTATATATATCGTCCTGTTTTGTACCTTGTTACATTTTTACTTGGTGCAGAGTCTGAAGAAGACCTTGCTAGAAGGTTGAAACGTTACGTTTAGTTTATGTTTTTTATAATAACATAAATTACTGCCTTGGTAAGCTTATTGAGTTTTTCATATCATGGAAACAAGGCTTATAAGCAGTATTTTTAATCCGTAGAGGATCTACTGTAAAAGTGAGATTGAATCGTGAACATTAAAGACACACGTTAGTGTAAGATATGGATAATGAACTATGTTGGGTCAAAACGGAAACAGACTATCACCATTCAATTGTTTATAAAGTTGCAGATATATAAAATGATAAGATCAGGCATCTATAATGAGTGAGTTAAGTTTTAAATCTTTGTTATCGTGAATTCTCGTGATGATCTTATTTCAGTGAAGAAATTACGTGTAAGTAAATCAACCTCTGTCTATATACAAAACAGTTAGTCAATATAAGAAACATATGTAAGGTTTTAATATTGATGAAAGTAAATGTGAAAATTCGCGCCATCTATACTCTGTCTCCGGAAACTTTGGAGCAAGGCGGTGAAAAACGGAATATGGGAGAAAGTGAGTGCGAGGGGCAAAGCAGAGCATGCTGCAACAAGCAACTGCTACAGAGCGACCACAAGGAAAAAAAACCTTGGACGAAAAGTCCCCGCGCAGCTTTCCCTTCTTCCTTTCAGCACAGGAGTCGTGGATCTGCGCAAGTTTTTTTGTTTGTCGTTCCACTATAGGTGGATTCACTTTCCCTCTCACGAGTTCATTGGTAGAGCCCTGTCGAGTCACTACCTGCGGAGATCCTTGTTTTCGTTCGCTTGCTCTAGACATTCTTGGGACAGAGTATAGCGTGAAAACTTGTATTAGATTCCTCCCATTAAAAGTTCAAAAATGTTCTTTTTTAAAATCAATGCAGCCAGAAACTGAACAAGTATGTGCCACTCTGTGTCAAAACTCAGACGTTACGCTTGTCATATTTACGTGCCGTTTGCACAATTAAACAAGTTTTCTCCATAAGCGGTGTCTCTTCTTGAAGGCTCAAAAGCGAGACACCGCAGATGGAGTTGGGAAAATTTTTCATTAAAACCGGATTTGAAAATACTCGGAATCTCAATTAATCCCATAATATTCCCTTCCCGTAAGGAAAACTTCCATCCAGCGTTCTCCGTCCCACACGGCGAGGAAAATTGGGAATATCAGGACGAGATCCGCGCTTAATTTATGAAGGCTATGAAGTCCAGATATAGTCGTAAACATTCCGTTGGCTGATGGTGGGTGTTTTATCACACCCCCTTCTCCGAAACCAAGTGTCGTATGCTTTTGAAACAGAAATGAATGCGCTGATGCCTGGGGGAAATATTGGATTTTTACGCCTCCATTTAAGTATCAGTCTGTGTCCACATTTAAAAATGTGCAACTCATTTTCTGGATTAATATACATCGCCATCTGTTTTAGATAGTGACGTTAAGAATATGTATTGATACTGTTCTTAATGGTTCTCAGTTAATGTAAAATTGAGTGAGCCTTGAACGTTTTCGTAATATATGAGGGATGAGTGGCGAGGGAGAATATAAATTGGATAGATACTAATAACTATAGCTCTTTCCAGTTCTTACGGCGGACGCTCTAGAAGCTGGCAGGGGAAGTGGGGAGCGGGGAAGCGACCAATCCAGTGCGATAAGAAACGTAGCGGCCAGAAGAACGAGTTTCACGTAGTACTTTTTCCGGCCGCGTCGTTTCTCTCGGCGCCACTGCTGTCGTCTGGTTGGTCTGTTGCGTAATCCCCGCTCACATCCCCTGCCAGCTTCTAGAGCGCCCGCCGTAAGAACTGAAAAGAGCTATAGTGCTGGGATTTTCATGACTTAGCATATTTATTTTGGTAAAGGTGATGTGTTTCCTAAATATGTAGAAATTCATATTATGAGAAAACTAATTAAATTAGGGTGCTTCTTAAGGGCATATTTTTGGCCATTTCTGCGTGATAGAGCATATTTTGATGGATTTTCGGTCACATTCGGCATATTTTCGCTTTTGCAAGACATATACAGTCATTTTCGAAGTGGATTCGTTGTTATTCCCAGGTTCACTAGAGGTTTTTTTTGGACTGCAGCAAAATCTTTTTCATAAAGTATTCATTGTGCATTGAAACTCAGGGCCCCATAAAGTAAAAGTACGTAAGTGAAAATATCTCAGCATTTAGATATTCATGTTTGACTGATTAGTGTGTTAAGTCCACTTTGTGCACAGTAAGGCTAATCGGTACTGGACCTAAAGTTTAAAGTGGGATCCGAAACACTATGTGCCTCCACCGGGTATCGAACCCGGGACCCCTTGATTGCAAGGCGACGACGCTACCACTGCGCCATCGAGGAGGCCCTGATATTGATGTTTGGAACAGTCCAGTTATAATTGCATATTTGTCAAATTATAGTGCATATTTTATACAATTTTAGGTCATAACAGCATATTTTGCATATTTTGGTGATTTGTAGGTCATAAGAATCCTATCCCTACTAATCACTATTCCAGATGAACAGTGGTATTTAAGAGTGGATAGCAGTATTTAGAAGTGCCAAGACACTTCGTAAGTGTAACATATGGCCTTAAAGAGGGAGATGGGTACAAACGTAGGGCTTATACAGCAACCAAATGTCCAAACGATATCTAAGGGATGTCTTATGGATATATGTGGCGAAGTTCTGGATGTTCTACAGATATCCACGGAAATCCATTGGATATACATTGGATATTCCAAAAAGGGTGGCATGCTTCTCTCTTGACGTTATATCACGTTCATTTTCCTTCCATTCGACATTCTTCATTTGGGGTGAAGCAGGGCGTAAGGGGGGATAAAACCCCCACCAAGAAACGCTTGGAATTGCAATTCACATAAACTATTTTTATGCCGTTTTACTGATAGTACCAATGTAGTACATTGTTCTTAAGAAAAACTGAATATGCTGACCAAGGCAGAAATTTATGTTATTTTAAAACATAAACTAAACGTAACGTTTCAACCTTCTAGCAAGGTCTTCTTCAGACTCTGTACCAAGTACAAATGTGTCAAGGTACACAACATTCCTCTTCCTTCATCTCTCCTCTTTCAAATACAGTTGACAAGGGAAAGCCACCTGCTGGAATGTTCCAGAAAAACAACTTTCTAATTATCTTGTGTCTGGAGGGAAGTGATTTTTGTGTATACCTATCTTCCTGTTTTGTACCATGTTTCATTTGTACTTGGTACAGAGTCTGAAGAAGACCTTGCTAGAAGATGAAACGTTACGTTTAGTTTATGTTTTATAATAAAATAAATTACTGCCTTGGTCAGCATATTGAGTTTTTCTAATCATGGAAACAAGGCTTAATGGTGTTATGAATGTTCTTAAGTACAATAGACCAATAGACGCCCAGCCTCGGTGAATGAGCACGTTAAGTGGTCGAATTTCGATCTCGAGTCACAGCCTGGGAATTTCTTCGTGAGCGTCCCGTCGCGTATTTCATCTCATCGTCACTCATTTACATCGTCGCGATTAGCAAAAGTGGAAGAAATGCAAAGCAAAATGACAGCAATATAGATTTAAAGCTTTTAGAGTTTGCCAGTCCATTTTAGGCACAGATAGGATAATCGGTACTGAACCAACGGTTCAAAGTTAGATTCAAATCAGAGACTTCTTGATTACAAGGCGACGATATTATCGCTACGCAAGTATATACCCCCAAAAGTTAAGAATATAAGAAAAGAGATGGTGACCATTTATGAACGAGCAAAAGGGGAGAGATTCCATAAAGGGAGCAACGCGACTGCAGCTACAAGCCGTTTACAGCAGCGCGTAATACTATGCTCCGCTCACTCGCTTTCTCCCCTTCTCTACTGTTTTGCGCTACCTTGCTCTACAGACTCCTGTGATAGGCTGTAGTAATCCATGCACAGAATATTGTCCATACTCTGAGTAAGACCGCATAATACTCCATCTTGGCAAATACTCAGGAAACGTGAGTACTGAAGACGCAACCACATTAAGAGTTAACATATCCCCGAGAAAGCTACTCCACGCAGTGCATTCCATATGACGTCACCATCGCGCCTGCAGCATAGACACCACGCACAGCAGCAAACATGGAAAACACCCTGAGGGGACCGGAACGCCCATTTCCACCCACCCAACCCATGAATTTTGCATCGGCCGGGTTGTAATCCAGGCTTAGCGACGGGCGTGCTCATCCAGGCACGACTAATCGCCCGCTCAAGACCGAAAGCACGGGGGATAATCTTGGGCAGAGCCCTCGTGGCGGCGGTAGCTGCAAAACTGTCTGCACTTCGCCAAAAGAAGAGGTTAATGTATCACCCAAAAGTGGGATCCTCATAGAATGGGAGAGGGGAAGCTTGCAGTTCCTTGAAAGTATTTCCGGTTCGTCCTTCTTCCTAAACCTTGACGCCCACTGAGACGCGGCAACAGAAGGCAACAGCCCCGTTTCCGGGGCCTTTCAAACTTTATGATAACCTGCAGACTTCTGGCATGGAAATTCCGCGTTTCGGTTCCGCGCGTTTCTCTGTAGTGGGCGTTACACCATTTGATTTCAATAGAAGCAGACAACAGAAGTCTCAGTGGGCGTTAAGCATAAGGCACCAAAAATTTCATGCAAGTTTTGTCCGCAACAATCTTACTCAATTTTATCTCATCCTGGATGCACTCTGTCCACCTATTCATTTTCATTTAATTTTCATCAATATTTCTCAGAGTGGTACTCAACCTTAAAAATGGGGTGTAAGCGGTGATCCTTAAACGTAGGACACCAAATAGTCAACCTCACTTGCACGTAGTGCTTTGAGACGTGGTTATTTTCATTCACCCTCCCTCACCCTCACACGCCCTCACCATCACAACTCGCCCATCGCCCTCACCCTCACGGCTTGCCTTTCGCCCTCACTCTCACACACCCTCACATTCACGACTCGCCTTTCGCCCTCACACACCCTCACGACTCGCCTTTCACCCTCACATACCCTCACCCTCACGACTTGCCTTTCGCCCTCACTCTCACACACCCTCACCCTCACGACTCGCCTTTCGCCCTCACACACCCTCACGACTCGCCTTTCACCCTCACATACCCTCACCCTCACGACTTGCCTTTCGCCCTCACTCACACACACCCTCACCCTGACGACTCGCCTTTCGCCCTCACTCTCACACACCCTCACCCTCACGACTCGCCTTTCGCCCTCACACACCCTCACGACTCGCCTTTCACCCTCACATACCCTCACCCTCACGACTTGCCTTTCGCCCTCACTCACACACACCCTCACCCTGACGACTTGCCTTTCGCCCTCACTCTCACACACCCTCACCCTCACGACTCGCCTTTCGCCCTCACACACCCTCACGACTCGCCTTTCACCCTCACATACCCTCACCCTCACGACTTGCCTTTCGCCCTCACTCACACACACCCTCACCCTGACGACTCGCCTTTCGCCCTCACTCTCACACACCCTCACCCTGACGACTCGGTTTTCGCCCTCACCCTCACGACTCGCCTTTGCCCTCACCTTCACGACTCGCCTATCGCCCTCACCCTCACGGATAGACTTCGCCCTCACCTTCACGACTCGCCTATCGCCCTCACTTACACACCCCCTCACTCTCACACACCCTCACCTTCACGACTCACTTTTTGCCCTCACCCTCACGACTCGTCTCTGCCCTCACCCTCACGACTCGCCTATCGCCCTCACTCTCACACACCCTCACGACTCGCCTTTCGCCATCACCCTCACATGCCCTCACCCTCATCGATCGACTTCGCCTTCACCCTCACAAGTGTTCGGAGGGTGAGGTGTTCCCTCATGAGTGTCGCCCTCCGGAGGGTGACCACTTCTGCACTGCACTGGATTTGACAGACTAACGAAGCTCTGGCATCTGTACCTACAGCCAGTGTAATCTTCGTAGGATTGTTTGTGTTGTCCTGTGTCTTGCCCTTATGTGTGCTGTGTGCCCCTTTGGAGCCTCAGCTTTTAACCGAAGTCAGAATGTTTTAATATTTTGGTAAACGACATTACAGTTATTTTAGTTCTGGTAATGGGCTGGACCCCGTATAACGTGACGGGTGCAAAATAGCCTAAGTGCTGACACACCCAAAAATTTAACTTCAAATTCAACCCTCATAAACCCGCAGCCCGGTAAAATCGTTTTTAACAAGTCTATGACAATATCAACAATTTTACTCGCAAATAGTTTTTTAAAACTTTATACATTAATTAACATGTACCCTTGAAATTTAACATTAATAAACAAATTATGACATAATCATAGAGTACTAGTACATAATCATATATCTAGGCTTGGGCCGAGATAATAGCCGTGGGCGTTTGACTACCATGCGAGAGACCCGGGTTCGATCCCCGGCGGGAGAGAACCAGGACATTTTTTCACCTGTTCAAGCGGCTCCGGCGCCCACCAGTGGGTACCTAGAGGAAACTATGGGGGTAAAGGCGGCCATGGGCGTGTTACTGATCACATCACCCCCACCTTCGGCCGCGATCAAGAAAGTGTCAGGCCCTAACTCCACACCACCTATACGCGTATACTTTTTAACTTTATATCTTGGCTTGTTGACAAGTATAAAATTTGATTCAAATTAGTTCACAAACGCAGGATCTAATGTAATCTACAGTTTACCTAGCGTACTGAAGAGGAGGGGCGGGGGGCTGTCAGGCCCACCACCTCAATTTTTTTAAATGTTTCAACTGGGAAAATTTTATAAACAAATGAAAATAAATTACATTGTTCCATACGGTGTTCTGAATATTCTGTATTAGTTTTGTTCATAAAAAACACAAACGTAATGTAATTAGGAGGCAAAATGCATATGGAGGGCGTATCAGGCGCCATCTTTAAAAGCGTGAAATTCGAGACAAACTCACTATAGGCCTTTTCTACTGTTACGGCGGAAGCCCTATATGCTTGTAAGGGAAGTGGGGAGCGGGGAAGCGACCAATCAAGCACGATAAGAAGCCTGTAGAACGAGGTGCACGTAGTTCTTCCTTCCGCATCGTCGTAACTCTCAGCGCTACCGCTGTTGTCTGGTTGGTCTGAGAGCATAACCCCCGCTCCCCACTTCTCTTGCCAGCATGAGGATTGGCCGCCGTAACAGAAGAAAATACCTATAGTGAGTACAATTAGTTGGTAATGATGGTATTTTTGTAATTATTATAATTAATAAACAACTGCTTCTCTGTAAACAAAGAAGCATTAGGGCCTCCCCGATGGCGTAGTGGTAACGTCGTCGACTTGTAATCAAGGGGTCCCGGGTTCGATACTCGGTGGAGGCACATGGCGCAGTGGTTCGGATCCCACTTGAAACTGTAGGCCCAGTCCCGATTAGCCTTCCTGTGTATAAAAGTGGACTTCAAGCAACAAATAAATACAAAGAAGCATAAACAACAAACTATTATGTTTCTTGCGAGTGTTAGCGAATTGTAAAATATGGGTGTGACACTCATGCAATAATTGGTTATTATTTTTTATTATTGATGGCAATTTTTGTAATAATTATAAATAATACATAACTAAACTTCTATAAACAAGAAAGCAAAAAGCAATTCAGTAACGAAATGGTTTCTTGAATTTTAGTGATTAAAAAAAGTGTGAACCTGTGAGTCCCTCAGGTAAGTAAGTTTCTCGTACATCACGGGTAAGCTCGAGTTATTTTGAATCTGAATCCTCAGAATATCATTCTCGGTTCGCCTGACAGCATTGTCCATCCCGTTCTCAAGACTGGAGAGGAGTCTGCGGTGTTGTATACTAGATGCGGCTGTTGTCTTGCGACCTGACGACAAGCAGATGCATGACAACCACGAGTCCTCCCCATCTGAGGGAAGATACACTCTCCCCATTTTGAGATTGCTCCGAAACAAAAAGATACAGAGAAGCGACACGAGGAAATCGTGAAATTGAAAGGAGAGTGAAAAAAAAAGAAGAACGATGTCTACAAGATGCATCGATACAGATGCAAAGTGGTATCTCGGATCCACTCCTCCATCTCGCATCTCTCCTGTCGCGTGACGTCTGGGAAGAAAGGCTCTGACAGGACCGGGAGAATGCATTTTCTCTCCGACGATGCTTTTTTTGTTTTAGAGGATGCTGAGATGAATATTTTTTTATGATGCGCGTCTCCTCCTGTATGTGCATTGACGGCACGTCGTCTTGTTTTTGGGGTCGCCCGTGTCAACCTTGAATGGAGTGCCTCCCCCCTCCCAAATTCTCGTTCATTTTATTTTCCAATCTTCCCTGACGTTGTTTCTGTAGAAGAAATCTAGCGTCACTTCAGGGGAAACATTTTTAACTTCTGCCCAAGCAGAAAACAAATACGTTCAACAATCGTTCCACAATTTCCTTGCTCTCTCAATCCCTGATCCTTACTCTGTCTCGTACACTCGCCAACTGTCACCGCTCTCTCTCGATTCCACCTCTTATACCACAGCCGCCTCTCAAGTCAATAACCTAACATTTGCCTAATTCCTTATTCACCATTCCTATCTCTGCTTCCTGATATGTTAAGAATAATAGCAGACTTGCCTCTTCTACCCAACGTCTTGGGTACGATTCGAATATGTTTTCTGGTCACAATGGACAATATTGATGACGTCACAAGCAGACAACTGGGCAAGATTCAGTCCAAACTCGCCCGTCACGTGGCGGAGAGATTAGCACAGAGTGTTGCGACGCCAGAAGTCTTGCGTTCGAATCCGAGTATGGACATAGGCGTTCTCTGTGAGTGTCCCTTCATCAATCATCACATCCTCTTCAAGATTACCCAAAAGTGGCTGAAATGCGAAGTAAAATAAACCCAACTATACTCCGTTCCAGCTGTTTGTGGAGCAAGGCCGCGCATAGCGACAGAGAAGAGGAGAGAATCGAGTGGGCAGAACGAAGCAGTACACGCTGTTGCGAAGGCTGGTAACTGGAATCGCGTCCCCTCCACGCAATCCCGTTCCCCCTCACGTGTTCACTGATGGTACCGTCTCGCGTCACTACTTGCGCACAGACTTGTTTTCGTTCGCTTGCGCCGGAGATAACCAGAACAGGACAGGATATATATGCAATACAATTGGATTCTCCATCGCAAGGGGCAACTATTAAAATTGTGAAAGCAGTCATGAAACATAATTATGGCGTGTTTCGTACATCAATGTGACGTTCGCAGGATACGTTCATATATCCCTCATACCTTACAGAGGATAACATAAAGCATTAATGGGGCAAGGAAAACATGCATTTTTTAAGGAAACAGTGGCCGGTTTCGAAGCTCAACTGCTGCACTGCTACCATTGTTGTTACTGGGAGCCCAGCAGACTCACGTGACGGCAGCGGCGCCATCTATTGGCTGCGGTTCTCCTTCTTTTTGTCTTGTTATCTCCTTGTAAAAATTGCTATCATCATTATTGGACATTACAGTAAATTTAATCAGTGTTTGCGTGATCTGGAGGCAGGACACGTGCATGGAAAACTTGTCATATCACGTTATAAACAAAATCAGTACATCGACTTTAAATGCATATTCTAACGTTCACGTTGAATTTATGACTGCAACTTACTTTCCGAACACCCCACAAGTAGAAAAAGAGCTCTTTCATCAAAGGTTTACGCTTCACTCCTGCCCACAACGGACACCTTGACACGTACATCAAGCTCTTCCGCTCGTCTGTTGATTTCACAGGTAAAGGAAAAAGGTTCCCCTGTACTTCATCGTCGATGTTTATTTTTTTTCTACCATGCTGCCAAAGCTACATCGCCCAAGGTGCAACAAAACTTGTCAAGTGACCGACGTAGAAAGAAAAACGATACGTCACTGTATCCACTTCATATCATCTTCCTGCTCCGACATGTAAGCAAACAAGACTTCATGTCCACTTTTTTGGTATTGAAGTGGATAGCAGCATTTAGATTGGTTGATTTGGTGTTTTAAGTCCACTTTATGTACAGTAAGGCTAATCGGGACTGGACCTACAGTTTAAAGTGGGATCCGAACCACTTGTGCCTCCGCCGGGTATCGAACCCGGGACCCCTAGCAGCATTTAGAACTGCCAAACATTCGGTAAGGGCAGAATATGGAGAAAGGGGGTATGGGGAAGGCCACCGCAGCAGAAAAATATCCGAGACATCCCATGGATATTTGTGCCGAAGTTCAGGATGCCCAACGGATATCCACGAGTATCCAATGGACATCCATTGGATATTCGGGGGGATGTTCTGTGGATCAATTTTGGATATGCTTTGAATAAAGTTCAATGCTGTTCACGTGACTGTTTCGGCTTTTTCGTGCACGTATGTACAGTCACGGACATTGACTTTCATTACTATCACTCCAACCCAGAAGTGTCCGTGGCTGTACAATATCATTCATAAAAATAGGTTTATCTTTGTCATCTGAACTAATCAAATGTTTTAATTGTCATTTTTCGAATTCGTCACATTGCAATGATTACGAAATGTCTTATTTCATTTCTGAACCAAACAAAAAGTTGACATTTGTAGAGCAGTATTATGAAAAACTCAATATGCTGACCAAGGCAGAAATTTATTTTATTATAAAAAAACATAAACTAAACGTAATAGGTTGAAACAACATAGGGATGATGTACGACATAAGAGAGAGAGAGAGAAATGCGATATCTAAACACACGAGAGAAACAGGACATGACATAGAGTGGGATGAGGCTAAGCAGATAGGAAGGGACAAGAGAATGCTAGTGAGAAAATGGTAAGAGGCCAAGGAAATAGAGAAGAAAGGTGAAGAAGACTCAATGAACTGGAATGGGGGACTGATGATAAACAAAAAATGGAAGAAGGTGTTGGAAAGAGTGGAAAGGACAAGAGCGAAAGAGGAGAGAAGAAGGAATAAGAATGAAGGAAAAAGAGCGTGAGATAAAGAGTCCAACCACATCCACTTTCAGGTGAAAGTACAGTTGACAAAGGAAGGCCACCTGCTAGAATGTTCCAGAACAACTTTCTAATAGTCTGGAGGGGAGTAATGTTTGTGTATATATATCGTCCTGTTTTGTACCTTGTTACATTTTTACTTGGTGCAGAGTCTGAAGAAGACCTTGCTAGAAGGTTGAAACGTTACGTTTAGTTTATGTTTTTTATAATAACATAAATTACTGCCTTGGTAAGCTTATTGAGTTTTTCATATCATGGAAACAAGGCTTATAAGCAGTATTTTTAATCCGTAGAGGATCTACTGTAAAAGTGAGATTGAATCGTGAACATTAAAGACACACGTTAGTGTAAGATATGGATAATGAACTATGTTGGGTCAAAACGGAAACAGACTATCACCATTCAATTGTTTATAAAGTTGCAGATATATAAAATGATAAGATCAGGCATCTATAATGAGTGAGTTAAGTTTTAAATCTTTGTTATCGTGAATTCTCGTGATGATCTTATTTCAGTGAAGAAATTACGTGTAAGTAAATCAACCTCTGTCTATATACAAAACAGTTAGTCAATATAAGAAACATATGTAAGGTTTTAATATTGATGAAAGTAAATGTGAAAATTCGCGCCATCTATACTCTGTCTCCGGAAACTTTGGAGCAAGGCGGTGAAAAACGGAATATGGGAGAAAGTGAGTGCGAGGGGCAAAGCAGAGCATGCTGCAACAAGCAACTGCTACAGAGCGACCACAAGGAAAAAAAACCTTGGACGAAAAGTCCCCGCGCAGCTTTCCCTTCTTCCTTTCAGCACAGGAGTCGTGGATCTGCGCAAGTTTTTTTGTTTGTCGTTCCACTATAGGTGGATTCACTTTCCCTCTCACGAGTTCATTGGTAGAGCCCTGTCGAGTCACTACCTGCGGAGATCCTTGTTTTCGTTCGCTTGCTCTAGACATTCTTGGGACAGAGTATAGCGTGAAAACTTGTATTAGATTCCTCCCATTAAAAGTTCAAAAATGTTCTTTTTTAAAATCAATGCAGCCAGAAACTGAACAAGTATGTGCCACTCTGTGTCAAAACTCAGACGTTACGCTTGTCATATTTACGTGCCGTTTGCACAATTAAACAAGTTTTCTCCATAAGCGGTGTCTCTTCT
Organism: Lepisma saccharinum; assembly: GCF_977018435.1. Taxonomy (NCBI): domain Eukaryota; kingdom Metazoa; phylum Arthropoda; class Insecta; order Zygentoma; family Lepismatidae; genus Lepisma; species Lepisma saccharinum. The sequence goes on from NC_139249.1 coordinate 2,414,983, forward strand.
TGAAGGCTCAAAAGCGAGACACCGCAGATGGAGTTGGGAAAATTTTTCATTAAAACCGGATTTGAAAATACTCGGAATCTCAATTAATCCCATAATATTCCCTTCCCGTAAGGAAAACTTCCATCCAGCGTTCTCCGTCCCACACGGCGAGGAAAATTGGGAATATCAGGACGAGATCCGCGCTTAATTTATGAAGGCTATGAAGTCCAGATATAGTCGTAAACATTCCGTTGGCTGATGGTGGGTGTTTTATCACACCCCCTTCTCCGAAACCAAGTGTCGTATGCTTTTGAAACAGAAATGAATGCGCTGATGCCTGGGGGAAATATTGGATTTTTACGCCTCCATTTAAGTATCAGTCTGTGTCCACATTTAAAAATGTGCAACTCATTTTCTGGATTAATATACATCGCCATCTGTTTTAGATAGTGACGTTAAGAATATGTATTGATACTGTTCTTAATGGTTCTCAGTTAATGTAAAATTGAGTGAGCCTTGAACGTTTTCGTAATATATGAGGGATGAGTGGCGAGGGAGAATATAAATTGGATAGATACTAATAACTATAGCTCTTTCCAGTTCTTACGGCGGACGCTCTAGAAGCTGGCAGGGGAAGTGGGGAGCGGGGAAGCGACCAATCCAGTGCGATAAGAAACGTAGCGGCCAGAAGAACGAGTTTCACGTAGTACTTTTTCCGGCCGCGTCGTTTCTCTCGGCGCCACTGCTGTCGTCTGGTTGGTCTGTTGCGTAATCCCCGCTCACATCCCCTGCCAGCTTCTAGAGCGCCCGCCGTAAGAACTGAAAAGAGCTATAGTGCTGGGATTTTCATGACTTAGCATATTTATTTTGGTAAAGGTGATGTGTTTCCTAAATATGTAGAAATTCATATTATGAGAAAACTAATTAAATTAGGGTGCTTCTTAAGGGCATATTTTTGGCCATTTCTGCGTGATAGAGCATATTTTGATGGATTTTCGGTCACATTCGGCATATTTTCGCTTTTGCAAGACATATACAGTCATTTTCGAAGTGGATTCGTTGTTATTCCCAGGTTCACTAGAGGTTTTTTTTGGACTGCAGCAAAATCTTTTTCATAAAGTATTCATTGTGCATTGAAACTCAGGGCCCCATAAAGTAAAAGTACGTAAGTGAAAATATCTCAGCATTTAGATATTCATGTTTGACTGATTAGTGTGTTAAGTCCACTTTGTGCACAGTAAGGCTAATCGGTACTGGACCTAAAGTTTAAAGTGGGATCCGAAACACTATGTGCCTCCACCGGGTATCGAACCCGGGACCCCTTGATTGCAAGGCGACGACGCTACCACTGCGCCATCGAGGAGGCCCTGATATTGATGTTTGGAACAGTCCAGTTATAATTGCATATTTGTCAAATTATAGTGCATATTTTATACAATTTTAGGTCATAACAGCATATTTTGCATATTTTGGTGATTTGTAGGTCATAAGAATCCTATCCCTACTAATCACTATTCCAGATGAACAGTGGTATTTAAGAGTGGATAGCAGTATTTAGAAGTGCCAAGACACTTCGTAAGTGTAACATATGGCCTTAAAGAGGGAGATGGGTACAAACGTAGGGCTTATACAGCAACCAAATGTCCAAACGATATCTAAGGGATGTCTTATGGATATATGTGGCGAAGTTCTGGATGTTCTACAGATATCCACGGAAATCCATTGGATATACATTGGATATTCCAAAAAGGGTGGCATGCTTCTCTCTTGACGTTATATCACGTTCATTTTCCTTCCATTCGACATTCTTCATTTGGGGTGAAGCAGGGCGTAAGGGGGGATAAAACCCCCACCAAGAAACGCTTGGAATTGCAATTCACATAAACTATTTTTATGCCGTTTTACTGATAGTACCAATGTAGTACATTGTTCTTAAGAAAAACTGAATATGCTGACCAAGGCAGAAATTTATGTTATTTTAAAACATAAACTAAACGTAACGTTTCAACCTTCTAGCAAGGTCTTCTTCAGACTCTGTACCAAGTACAAATGTGTCAAGGTACACAACATTCCTCTTCCTTCATCTCTCCTCTTTCAAATACAGTTGACAAGGGAAAGCCACCTGCTGGAATGTTCCAGAAAAACAACTTTCTAATTATCTTGTGTCTGGAGGGAAGTGATTTTTGTGTATACCTATCTTCCTGTTTTGTACCATGTTTCATTTGTACTTGGTACAGAGTCTGAAGAAGACCTTGCTAGAAGATGAAACGTTACGTTTAGTTTATGTTTTATAATAAAATAAATTACTGCCTTGGTCAGCATATTGAGTTTTTCTAATCATGGAAACAAGGCTTAATGGTGTTATGAATGTTCTTAAGTACAATAGACCAATAGACGCCCAGCCTCGGTGAATGAGCACGTTAAGTGGTCGAATTTCGATCTCGAGTCACAGCCTGGGAATTTCTTCGTGAGCGTCCCGTCGCGTATTTCATCTCATCGTCACTCATTTACATCGTCGCGATTAGCAAAAGTGGAAGAAATGCAAAGCAAAATGACAGCAATATAGATTTAAAGCTTTTAGAGTTTGCCAGTCCATTTTAGGCACAGATAGGATAATCGGTACTGAACCAACGGTTCAAAGTTAGATTCAAATCAGAGACTTCTTGATTACAAGGCGACGATATTATCGCTACGCAAGTATATACCCCCAAAAGTTAAGAATATAAGAAAAGAGATGGTGACCATTTATGAACGAGCAAAAGGGGAGAGATTCCATAAAGGGAGCAACGCGACTGCAGCTACAAGCCGTTTACAGCAGCGCGTAATACTATGCTCCGCTCACTCGCTTTCTCCCCTTCTCTACTGTTTTGCGCTACCTTGCTCTACAGACTCCTGTGATAGGCTGTAGTAATCCATGCACAGAATATTGTCCATACTCTGAGTAAGACCGCATAATACTCCATCTTGGCAAATACTCAGGAAACGTGAGTACTGAAGACGCAACCACATTAAGAGTTAACATATCCCCGAGAAAGCTACTCCACGCAGTGCATTCCATATGACGTCACCATCGCGCCTGCAGCATAGACACCACGCACAGCAGCAAACATGGAAAACACCCTGAGGGGACCGGAACGCCCATTTCCACCCACCCAACCCATGAATTTTGCATCGGCCGGGTTGTAATCCAGGCTTAGCGACGGGCGTGCTCATCCAGGCACGACTAATCGCCCGCTCAAGACCGAAAGCACGGGGGATAATCTTGGGCAGAGCCCTCGTGGCGGCGGTAGCTGCAAAACTGTCTGCACTTCGCCAAAAGAAGAGGTTAATGTATCACCCAAAAGTGGGATCCTCATAGAATGGGAGAGGGGAAGCTTGCAGTTCCTTGAAAGTATTTCCGGTTCGTCCTTCTTCCTAAACCTTGACGCCCACTGAGACGCGGCAACAGAAGGCAACAGCCCCGTTTCCGGGGCCTTTCAAACTTTATGATAACCTGCAGACTTCTGGCATGGAAATTCCGCGTTTCGGTTCCGCGCGTTTCTCTGTAGTGGGCGTTACACCATTTGATTTCAATAGAAGCAGACAACAGAAGTCTCAGTGGGCGTTAAGCATAAGGCACCAAAAATTTCATGCAAGTTTTGTCCGCAACAATCTTACTCAATTTTATCTCATCCTGGATGCACTCTGTCCACCTATTCATTTTCATTTAATTTTCATCAATATTTCTCAGAGTGGTACTCAACCTTAAAAATGGGGTGTAAGCGGTGATCCTTAAACGTAGGACACCAAATAGTCAACCTCACTTGCACGTAGTGCTTTGAGAGGTGGTTATTTTCATTCACCCTCCCTCACCCTCACACGCCCTCACCATCACAACTCGCCCATCGCCCTCACCCTCACGGCTTGCCTTTCGCCCTCACTCTCACACACCCTCACATTCACGACTCGCCTTTCGCCCTCACACACCCTCACGACTCGCCTTTCACCCTCACATACCCTCACCCTCACGACTTGCCTTTCGCCCTCACTCTCACACACCCTCACCCTCACGACTCGCCTTTCGCCCTCACACACCCTCACGACTCGCCTTTCACCCTCACATACCCTCACCCTCACGACTTGCCTTTCGCCCTCACTCACACACACCCTCACCCTGACGACTCGCCTTTCGCCCTCACTCTCACACACCCTCACCCTCACGACTCGCCTTTCGCCCTCACACACCCTCACGACTCGCCTTTCACCCTCACATACCCTCACCCTCACGACTTGCCTTTCGCCCTCACTCACACACACCCTCACCCTGACGACTTGCCTTTCGCCCTCACTCTCACACACCCTCACCCTCACGACTCGCCTTTCGCCCTCACACACCCTCACGACTCGCCTTTCACCCTCACATACCCTCACCCTCACGACTTGCCTTTCGCCCTCACTCACACACACCCTCACCCTGACGACTCGCCTTTCGCCCTCACTCTCACACACCCTCACCCTGACGACTCGGTTTTCGCCCTCACCCTCACGACTCGCCTTTGCCCTCACCTTCACGACTCGCCTATCGCCCTCACCCTCACGGATAGACTTCGCCCTCACCTTCACGACTCGCCTATCGCCCTCACTTACACACCCCCTCACTCTCACACACCCTCACCTTCACGACTCACTTTTTGCCCTCACCCTCACGACTCGTCTCTGCCCTCACCCTCACGACTCGCCTATCGCCCTCACTCTCACACACCCTCACGACTCGCCTTTCGCCATCACCCTCACATGCCCTCACCCTCATCGATCGACTTCGCCTTCACCCTCACAAGTGTTCGGAGGGTGAGGTGTTCCCTCATGAGTGTCGCCCTCCGGAGGGTGACCACTTCTGCACTGCACTGGATTTGACAGACTAACGAAGCTCTGGCATCTGTACCTACAGCCAGTGTAATCTTCGTAGGATTGTTTGTGTTGTCCTGTGTCTTGCCCTTATGTGTGCTGTGTGCCCCTTTGGAGCCTCAGCTTTTAACCGAAGTCAGAATGTTTTAATATTTTGGTAAACGACATTACAGTTATTTTAGTTCTGGTAATGGGCTGGACCCCGTATAACGTGACGGGTGCAAAATAGCCTAAGTGCTGACACACCCAAAAATTTAACTTCAAATTCAACCCTCATAAACCCGCAGCCCGGTAAAATCGTTTTTAACAAGTCTATGACAATATCAACAATTTTACTCGCAAATAGTTTTTTAAAACTTTATACATTAATTAACATGTACCCTTGAAATTTAACATTAATAAACAAATTATGACATAATCATAGAGTACTAGTACATAATCATATATCTAGGCTTGGGCCGAGATAATAGCCGTGGGCGTTTGACTACCATGCGAGAGACCCGGGTTCGATCCCCGGCGGGAGAGAACCAGGACATTTTTTCACCTGTTCAAGCGGCTCCGGCGCCCACCAGTGGGTACCTAGAGGAAACTATGGGGGTAAAGGCGGCCATGGGCGTGTTACTGATCACATCACCCCCACCTTCGGCCGCGATCAAGAAAGTGTCAGGCCCTAACTCCACACCACCTATACGCGTATACTTTTTAACTTTATATCTTGGCTTGTTGACAAGTATAAAATTTGATTCAAATTAGTTCACAAACGCAGGATCTAATGTAATCTACAGTTTACCTAGCGTACTGAAGAGGAGGGGCGGGGGGCTGTCAGGCCCACCACCTCAATTTTTTTAAATGTTTCAACTGGGAAAATTTTATAAACAAATGAAAATAAATTACATTGTTCCATACGGTGTTCTGAATATTCTGTATTAGTTTTGTTCATAAAAAACACAAACGTAATGTAATTAGGAGGCAAAATGCATATGGAGGGCGTATCAGGCGCCATCTTTAAAAGCGTGAAATTCGAGACAAACTCACTATAGGCCTTTTCTACTGTTACGGCGGAAGCCCTATATGCTTGTAAGGGAAGTGGGGAGCGGGGAAGCGACCAATCAAGCACGATAAGAAGCCTGTAGAACGAGGTGCACGTAGTTCTTCCTTCCGCATCGTCGTAACTCTCAGCGCTACCGCTGTTGTCTGGTTGGTCTGAGAGCATAACCCCCGCTCCCCACTTCTCTTGCCAGCATGAGGATTGGCCGCCGTAACAGAAGAAAATACCTATAGTGAGTACAATTAGTTGGTAATGATGGTATTTTTGTAATTATTATAATTAATAAACAACTGCTTCTCTGTAAACAAAGAAGCATTAGGGCCTCCCCGATGGCGTAGTGGTAACGTCGTCGACTTGTAATCAAGGGGTCCCGGGTTCGATACTCGGTGGAGGCACATGGCGCAGTGGTTCGGATCCCACTTGAAACTGTAGGCCCAGTCCCGATTAGCCTTCCTGTGTATAAAAGTGGACTTCAAGCAACAAATAAATACAAAGAAGCATAAACAACAAACTATTATGTTTCTTGCGAGTGTTAGCGAATTGTAAAATATGGGTGTGACACTCATGCAATAATTGGTTATTATTTTTTATTATTGATGGCAATTTTTGTAATAATTATAAATAATACATAACTAAACTTCTATAAACAAGAAAGCAAAAAGCAATTCAGTAACGAAATGGTTTCTTGAATTTTAGTGATTAAAAAAAGTGTGAACCTGTGAGTCCCTCAGGTAAGTAAGTTTCTCGTACATCACGGGTAAGCTCGAGTTATTTTGAATCTGAATCCTCAGAATATCATTCTCGGTTCGCCTGACAGCATTGTCCATCCCGTTCTCAAGACTGGAGAGGAGTCTGCGGTGTTGTATACTAGATGCGGCTGTTGTCTTGCGACCTGACGACAAGCAGATGCATGACAACCACGAGTCCTCCCCATCTGAGGGAAGATACACTCTCCCCATTTTGAGATTGCTCCGAAACAAAAAGATACAGAGAAGCGACACGAGGAAATCGTGAAATTGAAAGGAGAGTGAAAAAAAAAGAAGAACGATGTCTACAAGATGCATCGATACAGATGCAAAGTGGTATCTCGGATCCACTCCTCCATCTCGCATCTCTCCTGTCGCGTGACGTCTGGGAAGAAAGGCTCTGACAGGACCGGGAGAATGCATTTTCTCTCCGACGATGCTTTTTTTGTTTTAGAGGATGCTGAGATGAATATTTTTTTATGATGCGCGTCTCCTCCTGTATGTGCATTGACGGCACGTCGTCTTGTTTTTGGGGTCGCCCGTGTCAACCTTGAATGGAGTGCCTCCCCCCTCCCAAATTCTCGTTCATTTTATTTTCCAATCTTCCCTGACGTTGTTTCTGTAGAAGAAATCTAGCGTCACTTCAGGGGAAACATTTTTAACTTCTGCCCAAGCAGAAAACAAATACGTTCAACAATCGTTCCACAATTTCCTTGCTCTCTCAATCCCTGATCCTTACTCTGTCTCGTACACTCGCCAACTGTCACCGCTCTCTCTCGATTCCACCTCTTATACCACAGCCGCCTCTCAAGTCAATAACCTAACATTTGCCTAATTCCTTATTCACCATTCCTATCTCTGCTTCCTGATATGTTAAGAATAATAGCAGACTTGCCTCTTCTACCCAACGTCTTGGGTACGATTCGAATATGTTTTCTGGTCACAATGGACAATATTGATGACGTCACAAGCAGACAACTGGGCAAGATTCAGTCCAAACTCGCCCGTCACGTGGCGGAGAGATTAGCACAGAGTGTTGCGACGCCAGAAGTCTTGCGTTCGAATCCGAGTATGGACATAGGCGTTCTCTGTGAGTGTCCCTTCATCAATCATCACATCCTCTTCAAGATTACCCAAAAGTGGCTGAAATGCGAAGTAAAATAAACCCAACTATACTCCGTTCCAGCTGTTTGTGGAGCAAGGCCGCGCATAGCGACAGAGAAGAGGAGAGAATCGAGTGGGCAGAACGAAGCAGTACACGCTGTTGCGAAGGCTGGTAACTGGAATCGCGTCCCCTCCACGCAATCCCGTTCCCCCTCACGTGTTCACTGATGGTACCGTCTCGCGTCACTACTTGCGCACAGACTTGTTTTCGTTCGCTTGCGCCGGAGATAACCAGAACAGGACAGGATATATATGCAATACAATTGGATTCTCCATCGCAAGGGGCAACTATTAAAATTGTGAAAGCAGTCATGAAACATAATTATGGCGTGTTTCGTACATCAATGTGACGTTCGCAGGATACGTTCATATATCCCTCATACCTTACAGAGGATAACATAAAGCATTAATGGGGCAAGGAAAACATGCATTTTTTAAGGAAACAGTGGCCGGTTTCGAAGCTCAACTGCTGCACTGCTACCATTGTTGTTACTGGGAGCCCAGCAGACTCACGTGACGGCAGCGGCGCCATCTATTGGCTGCGGTTCTCCTTCTTTTTGTCTTGTTATCTCCTTGTAAAAATTGCTATCATCATTATTGGACATTACAGTAAATTTAATCAGTGTTTGCGTGATCTGGAGGCAGGACACGTGCATGGAAAACTTGTCATATCATGGAAGTGTCATGGAAATTTACTATGTTTCTGGAAAACAATAATTCTTTGTAGTAGTGAACTGAAAGTAGGATTTTTTCACCAAATCAAAAACGGTCAAGCAAGATAGTTTAAATTTGTTGTGGATAAACTAAACGCCGTGTTTGGTATACTGATTGTTACCAATAGCGTAGAGTAACTTAGAAATAATGAAATATATATCACTCATTAATACTAAGATAGGAATTTTTGTAAGTCAGAAAGTATTAATATTACATTCTAGTAGCAAGAGATATTAGTGTTGAGCAAGCATTAAAGTAACACAGGTATAGATGACGCGTTTACTTACTTAACGTCCAAGATCTGAAGAGAGCTGCCGCCACAAACGTGGGTGGGGATAAACAGCGGGCGAGTTGTTTTCGTCCAATCACACTGAACCTTCAGCCAATGGGCGCTGCTGCCATCCTGCTCGTCTACTCCACGTGGAATCTCAGTCACATGACTGCGGATACGCTGTTGCTGTATTTTGCAACTTCAATGTGGAGACCGTGCGCGGAGGGACAAGGTGGCGTAGAGTAGAGTAGATGCGTGGCAACACTGTGCGTGGAATGTGATTGTTGCAGCTGGTAGGCGCACTCCGTTGACTTCAAAGCGAGCCGGTCGTTAACATAGCTACCGTGTCGACTATACACGGAAATTACTAAAGGCTTTATTAGGATTGGAATATGAGGAGGGAATGACTTGGAGTCAGGAAATGTCAGGGACTGAATAAATAGGAAATAGAAAGTAAATGGGAGGTCTTTTTTATTGGAATGATCAGGAGGAGGGAGTTGAATTAGTGCTCTGAAAGGGACTGGAGTTTGAGTTCAATACAGAGAAGATTCTTTCATCTACAACAAAGACAACCTTCTGCCTTATCATGCCAAGTCAGTCTTGAAGAGTGTAAAATCCATGTATTCGTGTTGCCATTCCATTATTTGTGTATCTCTCGTATTGGGCCAATTGTGCCCTCAACAGCAAAGCGAGTAGTATTAATCTGTGCCTACACAGAAAAAACTGGTTTGTTGGAATTACCAAAAAAGGTTTGGTTCAGCTGTTTGGTTATGCTTTTTGTTTCCGATAACCAAATATTGCTTGTAATTACTATAGCATTTTATTTAAGAATACCAAAAAATGTTGTCAGACGCAATATGGTACTCGTAAAAAAAATCATACATATGTAAGTAAAGAGAAACAAAACGTTTGGTTAAATTTACTATATGTGTGCGCTTTCGAATTTGAAATTACGATTGTCCAGTTTCGTCTAGTGTAGTATGAAAGTCCCTTGTCGAAAATTGAAACTCATGTAGATAGATAATTACTCGAAGCGAGTCTTCATGTTGTTGTGTAGCCCCGTGTAGCCTAATATGCTCAAAAAAAAGCTCAGGATATACATACTTTATGCTGATGTTTTCCTGAATTGCCGCTAGATAGAACTGCCAAAAATGTGTAAAAGAAACATAAGTTTTTGTACAACAAATAACGATACTTTTGATTATAATCATTGTGAAAAATTGTGCTTTAACACTATTCGAAAGATATGTAAACAATAAAGCTACAAGATACAGAAGAAAATGTAGTGCTGTGAATAAAAGTGAATCTCCCATGACCAACCTTTTTGATACCAGACTATATAATTAGGAGCTAAGTGTGGCGAAGAAAAACAATCACGCTCCAAAAATTGTTAGTTCATGTGAACTTTCTATTCTCAGCATTCATTCGCAATGTGTATTTTGAGATCGGTTAGTTTGTACCAACTTTCCAGCCTACCTAAAATTAACCAGATTAAATAAGTTATTTGGTAACCTTAATAAAAACAATTAGTAAGAAGACAAATTCGATAATTTTGACTTGATTGTTTGGTTTTCCTAAACAAAGGGGCTACATTTTGTTAGATTTACCAAAATAATATTTGGTATTGGTATCCAAAAAATTGTTTACGACAAACAAATCTTTTGGTACTGATGAACAATTGTTTGGTTGATGCCTATTTAAACTAACGAATTGTTCACCACTACCATTTTTTGGTTAATCCAAACAAACATTTTTCTCTGTGTACCAGAATTCGATCCCCATACCGCAGGGTATGATACAATAGGTACAGTAGAAATTGAATGATAATAATAAGTGGCTATTGCTAACCACCTCGCCACACAGGTCGGCACTCCCACTGATACATCTTACCGTTAGAAATCCCCATTGCATTTCAGCATATTCCAAACGCTTTCCTAACGTACATAAACAACCTGCGAGGACGTCTTCGCGTAATGGAAAGAACCAACCTTCCCCGAGGAGACGTGTAGGACTCTTTCCAGAAGAAATTCCGATGCATGTTCCTCGCACGTCATCTTAGCATTTCGGGGCATGGAAGCAAAACAAACAGCGCCCGGAGAGAGATGCAGCATCCGGTACGCGAGCTTTATTTTTTAAAAAAGAACTCTTCCGGAGCCACAGATTTTGATGGACTCCTTCCACCCCTTGCAGGAAGGAATTCGCATCTGAGGAAACAAACAAAATTCCACCAAGGGGAAACTTCACATCTCTTCCCCCCACAAAACGATTCTCCTTTTGTGGATATGTTCGCCAGAAGACTTTTTTTTTTTTAAAAAAAAAAAAGTAGATATACGACCGAGTTAAATTAATCTTCATGTCTAGATTCGTACATCTCGCTATACTCTTTCCCGGGAATGTATGGAGCAGGTGAACCAAAACAAGTCTCCGCGCAAGTAGTGACACGACACGGCTCCACCAATGAACACGTGAGAGGAAACGGGATTGCGTGGAGGGATAAAGCTACTGCAGTTACCAGCCTCGCAGCAGCGTGTACTGCTTCGTTCTTCCCACTCGATTCACCCCCTTCTCTGCCGCTATGCGCGGAATTTCTCCAGAGATAGTCGGGACAGAGTATAATTATATTTTGGGAGGATTGTTATTCAAAGGTTCAGTACCTCATTCCAGCTAAACTCACAAGGGCCGAGTTTCTCATTTGAAAACATATAAGTCGGCCCCCGTGGCGGAGTGGTTAGAACAACGCGCTACAACGCCAGGGGTCCCGGGTTCGAATCCCGGCCTGGGCATGGATGTATATGAGTGTCCATTCATCAATTTCATCATATCATCACTCATCCCCATCTTCGCAAATTAGCCAAAAGCGGCACAAGAAGCGAAGTAAAATTAAGCAAATCAACCAAGCAATCAGAACGCATAAAAATGAACGAAAATCATTCTTCTCCACGCACTGAAATTCGTTCATTCCGCAATAATACCGCGGGACACTTTCACGGAGTCTAATCATCCTGAAAATTATGCAAAATTCGAAATTCCTCTTTATTTTGCACCAGTTTTGTGTGAAAAAATTATTTTTTTGATAACGTAACACGTAATTTAATATTCAGGTGTATTTCTTGAATATTTTAAAGAATAAATGTTGCTAAATTGATTTATATAATTCGTGTGGAATACTTACACACTAATATTAATTAATACATTGAACAACTTTTAATTATTTATTACCATGTTGAAGTATCAGAATCGGAATCGGTGGATATCGGCTCAGCTCTAGAAAAAAAGCACCATTTGAGATTGTTCATGCACACAAAGGCTAATCGGGACTGGAGCTACAGTTTTGAGTGAGGTCCGCACCACTATGTGCCTCAACCGACCCCAGTATCTCTTGAATACCACACGAGGACTTTACCACTACGCCATCTGGGAGACCAACGAACAACTCGAAAGGTTTGGTAGAAAAGGTTAACAGCTACACACACACGAGCACATATTGCATGCAATTGGTTCTAAATATTCAACAATTAACGTTTACGTATCATGGTACTCGATAAGATTACACCGTCAAGTCATTACGTATCAATCGTCTCTAAATCCAGGTCAGGTAATAACAAATCTTCCTGGTTCACTAGAGTTGAGGTGCTGAGCAAGTGGCATTTGCAGGACAATGACCAGGGTGACAGGGAAGAGAACAAAACTGAGAGCAACGGGGGGGAGGGGGAGTCTTTTGCCTGGAGTCGTCGAACAAGTAGCAACTGAGGAGATTGAGTGGTCGATCACCATTCAATTCGATCAGCCATCAGCGGAACTTTATCATCAGAGACAGACAGTTCCAACCATGTTGATCTAGACTTGAAGGTATAAATCCAAATGCTCGTGTTTTGCCATTTCTAAGTGTGTAGTTAGTACCTCTCGCCCATTACCATTAAGTTATCTGCCTGGGGCGAGTGCTCAAATGAAGAGGATGAATGATAACACTGTTCGGCAAAATTAAACTTTTTGTCGCTCCCAGGAACCAAATTAGGTGATTCTTATAGATTTCGAGCTCCTGAGTTCGAATCCGCAACCCGTTTTTCTCCAATACGTACCAGTTTTGAGGGAGGGGGTGGGGGCGGGTTTCAATTACCACGCAAAGGTGCTATTCTCCCCTCATATAAAATTGCATGCTATCATCAGAATTTCAATATAAAACAAGCAGATACAATTACATAAAGAGTAAAAGTTCAACATTTGCATGTCAATTGGTGTTCCTGTTCCTCTTGTAATTTGTACAGGGTGTCTCGCGTGTCGCATTCCAACAGAAGTCGGCCAACATATTCACACTCCATTTCCCACTGTAGCGCCTCTCCATGGTAGCTATTTGTTGATGAAACCTTTCACCGTGTTCATCGGAGACCTCCCCCAAGCTGTATTGTTGAGGGAAGAAGTCCAAGTGACAATGCAGGAAATGTAACTTGAGGGACATATTAAATCCCATGGTACGAAATGAAGTAATTTACCTGCCCACAATGTCTTTGTAATTAGGTGACTTATGATTCCCGAGAAAATTACTGCACACGTCTCGAAAGGCCTCCCTAGCCTCACGTTCCACATCACTCAGCTTAGAAAGAAATGTAGGATCCTTCAAAAGGTCTCTGATTTGAGAGCCTGTACAAACACCTTTTTTCACCTTGGTCTCGCTAAGTCTTGGGAACAGTTTTCTGATATGAGTAAATGCTTCACCATCCCGCTTCAGGGCCTTGACAAATACCTTCATTAGACCTAATTTTATATGGAGAGGTGGTAAGAATACTTTCTCCGGATCCACAAGAGGTTCATTAGCCACATTCATTTCTCCTGGGACCAGTTGGTTCCTTGGTGGCCATTTTGTGATGGTATACTGCTCTTTGGCTCGACTATTCCAATGACACAAGAAACAGCAGTGTTTGGTGTAACCTCCTTGTAAACCGGTGAGGATGGCAATAACCTTAAGGTCAGCACATACACAACACTTAAACTGTTCGTAATTTAATTTCTGTAGTAGGTTCCGCATGTTCTCGTATGTTTCTTTCATATGCACAGCATGAGCAACAGGGTAGGCAGGATATTGATTGCAATTGTGTAGTAACTCTGCCTTCAGGCTAGTCGGCGACGAATCTACGAACAGTCTATATTCTTCAGTGATGTAGTTAAATTTCAGTTGTTCCATAAGCGACGGAATGTCACTGCAATACACCAAATCACCATCCTTTGTAAAATTAGGAACTAGGCTCACCTCTCTTTTTCTGTACATCGATATTTTCACATCTCGGTCAAGTAAATTCCATTGTTGAAGTCGTGATGCAAGCAACAGGGCCTTTGTCTTCGGAAGGTTTAAGTCTCTGATCAGATCATTCAGTTCTTCCTGACTTATCACATGTGGTTCCTTAGTGTCAGACACTGACACTGGAATCTGAATGCGTACTCGAAGATTGTGCAACATCCTGACAAGTCGCAGGTTCTTCGTCGGATGAAACACTGCTCAGTGTGTATGAGCCTGGTGGTACGGGTACAGGCAGAACAACATCATGTGGGACAGGTCTCCTCGCAGAATCCAAGTTAGGATACTGTATTTTATGCTTCGTGCCTGTAATATTGGTCAGGCAGAAGTAACAGTCTGCAACATGATCCCGGGGCTCGCGCCAAACCATAGGTACGGCGAACGGCATCGATTTATGTGTACCTTTCAACCATCCTTTTAGATTACGCGCACACGAATTACAACTTTGTTTGGGAGCCCAATCGCGATCCTGGTCGCCGACTTTACACCTAAAGTACAGGTGGTACGCTGTCTTTAGGAACGGTGACAATGCCCTACTTTGCCCCTTGAAGACTACTTCCCCACATATGTAGTAGAATGAATCTACCGAGTTTTTTGCAAGTTCGTGGCATGTTGGTTTAACACAAATGTCAATATTTCACGCAGAAATATTTTTCCTTAACGATATAAACAGACACAGAGTAACGCGACTCTCTTACACCACGATCACCTCGGAAGTAAAATATCTGCTTCATGGTACAACGAGGTGGATGTCTTGGCACCTTTTTCCAGCCACATCCTGTTTGTCGTCTAGACAAGGGGGTGCCAACGAATGACCACAAGTTGATTACGAATCCTTTTACCTTGAAGGAAGCCGAGGTGACAGTGTAGGAAGAGTATAACGAAAATAAAACTTTGAACTCCAATGTACACAAATAAGCCTGTCACACACAGTTAAAAACTGTAAGATACCATTCATTTTAGAGCCAGTCACTTATGGCTCATGGGACATCGTGAAAATTTTCTTCCAGCAGTAATGTTAAAATGCAATATTATTCACATTTTTGTTTTGACATTTATCTCGAATTCTCAAAAAAATGTGTGGTGTGGCAGAATTCACTGTTTTTTTTGGAGTGGGTGGGGTGTATTTGGATTTTTTTCTATTTCGGGGTGGGGGTGGGGGCAGGGGAAAGAATGTTCCTAGGATATAGTAACAATTCTTGGGTTGAGGTAAAAATACACAATTATGCATTCCAAGCATAAAAAATACAATTTCATTAAAAAATACAATTTTTCGGTAAATTTTTATGGAAAATGCCCCCTAAAAAATCTTACGTTCTGGAACTTTTTCAATGCGATATTCGTAATCAGCGACTCGAAATCTATAAGGTATACCATTTCATCCTCGTGGGAGGATTTTCATGCCGATCAGTGTAATTGAGTGCATCGCCCACCTGAATGGTTAAAGGTTCTTGGTTCGATCCCACGAACCTCAGAGCTCGTTACGATTATTTGAATTTAGTGACGAATTATTTCGCTGATTTTTTATATCTAAAATTTTTTATCCCCATCGATATCCTCCACCATTCACTCTAAACAAGCAAAAGCTTGTGGATTGTCATTCCTTTCATTTCTACGTCCTCGTGTTAACGTTATAGGTAATAAATAAAAAGTTGTAAATTACAGTAAAGCGTTAAATTGCTAAATTGTGATGGAGATTCGCGAATGGAAAGTTTGGTTCACGAGGTATCGAAATATTAAACTGGATATCTAGATATCATTTATCCGAATGTATTTAGGAAAAAAAGGATAAATATAATTTAAGAAGGTAGGAGAGAGGGAAGCTTGGCGATTTATATTTTTTCCAAGTAACTACACTTTCATTCGTTCACTCTCATACCAATAGTCTCTCATAGTCTCATACCAAGCACAGTGATTGTGCAACTACTGTGACGTGGCAATCCTGTGGCTCCTACCAAAAGGAAAGACACAAGAATTGTCAGCTTCATAACTTGGAAATAGTAAAGAATATCTCACAGATGACATAATTGCTTTAAAAATATGTAATGATATCAATTTTGAAAATGTTCAATATTAACGTTTCGTCCATAAATAAGTTAATATTTCATATTTTCCTTACATAATATACTACATCATCTCTGGTCAGTCGCTGACCCTAGTTCGCTTTTACAGGGTAAACAAGAGCGTTCGTATAAGATTGTTGACAATACTGATTCTTTTTATTGGCTACGTTTTGCCATACAGCGAAATTAATTTGCTTATGCCTTCAAGACTTTTGCGTATGAGGAAATTACAAAGGTAGCATCACATGTTCTAGTATTTGGGATGGAAAAGACAAGGAACATTATTTTCAGCAGGAAAACCTGTGTATAATGTTATTTGATTACAAGCACCATCCCTTTAAAGAAAAAAATATACGGTTAATGTTAGCCAATTACAGCCATTCATTTATTCAGAAACGAGAATCAACGCAGTTCTCTGTCGCCACCAATCAACCAGCCTTGTGCCCGTGCCAACTGGACCTGTGCCAGAGAAATTAATTTATCAGCGACCCTTGAACGCGGACGTAGAAGAATATCAATCGTATATCAGTTAATTGAAAATCATTCATTCCTTCTCTAAACTCTGTGCACTTCTCTGTATTCAAAAACATTTGAACAATAACAAAATTGATAGGATTATTATGTACATGTCATCGATTATTATGATTTGTTGCGTTAATTATTACTTTAAAGCATTCTTAAACCCGACGGTTCATGACTGCAGCAACACAAGCCTTCCATCTGTCCTTCTCTTGGGCAAGATCAATCCATCCTTACCGATTTCCTTTACGGCCACCTCAACGTTATCCCTCCATCTTCGTCTTGCCCTTCTTACAGGCCTCTTACCATCAGGTTTCCCAACATGAATCCTATAAACTCTTCTCTCCTTTCCCATTCGTGCCACATGGCCTGCCCACCTAAGTCTTATTGACTTAATTATTCTAATAATATCTGGACATGAATACAGATTATATAGTTCTAAATTATGTATCCTTCTCCATCCAGTCACCTGTCTCCTCATCCATTTTTATAGGACTCTGAGTAAGAGAGCTTTAATTCTGAACACCCGGTAAATGCTCGATTAGAAGTGATAGCTTGCAGGAATCTCTTACTACAGGATCATTCACTACAAGACACGATCCGTGTATGAAATTCCACCCTCGCTTCTGTTCATTTCCAACGTCCCTGTTCATTTTTCAAGGACCCTAAAAAGCTCGGTTCTCTGTTCTCGCTGTCAGCATCCCTAAGGAGCACGAGCGGCGATCTCTCGGTAACAAAACACTTGAGGCATCATGAGCAAATGTCACAAGTCTGTGCGGCGTGTCACGGATGAGGAAGAAATTGGGGGGGCTGTCAGCCGCTAAAGAATGAGTAGGTCTGCTGGGGATTCGGGCGAATCAGAGCGTCATGATGAATGGCTCCGTGGCTGTGATTTACGATGCCTGGAATACAGAGAGAGAGAGAGAGAGGGGGGGAAGATTGCTCTCCAGTCAATCTGGAAATGTCCACGAGCACAGGCGTATTTGCGGAAGGAGAGGTTGGTTTTTCGGAAGTTTGAAAAAAAAAAGTTTTGAATCGGCAACCAATCCTTTTGTAAGGCAGGACATCACAGGGTGTTTTTCTGTCTCTTTTGGAGTGCGTGTATCGAAGTGCCTTTGGTGGTTTATTCTCGTTTGGCTCGGCTCCAAACTGAGATATGCGTGTACTGGAGCAGCCGATGTGCCCCACTTGTGCCGGCTGTAATGGTATTCCCATATGTAAGCATGGAATTCCTTTATGGACGTTGGGCGTATAGGTGTATAGTGAAAAATACAGAAAAGCCAGCACTACTAACAACCAGAAGGCAAGACGAATACAGTTTTTTGTTTCTTTATCGGCCAGGAATGACGCTAAACACGAAACGAGATATCAAAGCGAACTCTTGATCCTTAACTCAGAGTCAGTGGTGCCAACTTCTCAAAAACAGTTGATGGGCTGAACTCAGAGATTTATTGTTATATTTATTTCATTGGAACGACACGCGGATGCCCAATTACAGTGTTCAATACGGGATTACACCCGTATGAATGATGTAATATACAATTTACATTTAATAACAATTGTGAAAATATTTTAATAAGATTATAAATACGAAAGATACATAGAAAATACAATAAAAATGACACTAAACTGTTGGATATAACCTTACAAGCCAAATGAAAACTATAATTCTATGAACAGAACAAAACATACAAAAATTCAGTGAATAGATCTAAAGTTACAATGTTACAATTATATTTGAATAGGTCTGCTTGCGTTATTCTTAGGAACTGAATTAAATAACTTGCACATTCTTCTCACGGGTTCAACTTCGGCTATTTTGGTTCTTCAGAGGATGATTTGAAAGAGGTCATTTCAGGGGCTTAACATACAGTCGTATCATTCCCTCAGGAATGGGGATCTTATAAGGGAAATGTAGTTCAGTTCATCATTCATCCTCGATGATGTAGAGCACTCTCCCCTTACAGATAGCTTGGTGGTAAGGTGCGAGAGGTTAATTATACACACTCTGAAATGGCAAAACACATCCACTCGGATTTTAGACTTTCAAGTCTGGATCAACACGATTGAAAATGGGATAATACCTGTCTATCACTGACGATGAAGATTCTCGCAGAAAGCTCTTAGTGTAAGCCTGTGCTGGTTCGCTCAATCTTTCCTGTTCCATTCAGCTCCCAAAGATAAAAGACCCCTCACCACCCGTTGCTCTCGAACTTATTCTTTCCTCTGTCTCCCTGCAATACCTGTTGATCGGCACCTTAACTGCCAATAATCAAAAGGTAAAAAAAGGTAAAGTGCTTCCCTGTGCTTAGCACCACGCCATGAAGGCGTATAGGGGGTGTGGGGGTAACGCCCCACACTTTCTTGATCCGGTCGTGAGTGGGGGTGATGTGATCAGCATCACGCCCCTGACCGCCTTTACCCCCCAGGGTTTCCCCCAGGTACCCATGTTATTCGACGCTGGGTGGGCGCCGGGGCCGCTTCCATCGTTAGAAAAGTTCCCGGATTTGAACCGGCCGGGGATCGAACCCGGGACCTTTAGCATGGTAGTCAGACGCGTTACCGACTGAGCCACCGCGGCCAACTGCCAATAATCAAGGAAGGTTTATTAACTACTGACATGACATTCTTTGGATGCCTTAGAGAGCAACGGCTGGTGATTGAGTTTATGAATTCTCGCTTGATACAATTCTCTACTTAGAGGAGATTGACACGCAGTCCAGTCGGTAAAAATTTAAATGCGATAGCAGATGAGAAGAATCTATTTCACAATTTCCTCACTGGGGGCAGGTTTTTGTTCCACACCACTAATCACTAATAACACTAAAAGCACCAATCCCCTGTTTCCATTCCGAGCTACATCCCGGAGGCATTTCAGTCCTGACTTCACAAACATCCCAATACGGCAAACCGCGTTTACCAAGAGCTTAGAATGGATCGGCTAGGAAACACATCCTTCCACTTCAACTGCCAACTAATTTAATTTGATTTAGTTTATTTTACTTCAATCTACTGCCACTTTGGGCTAATCGGGAAAATGAAGATGAAATAAGATGAGTTGGGTGAAGGGACAATCAAAAACATACGACAAAACACAAGCGCCACAGAGGATTATACCGGATGCAAGTCAAGACGCCAGAGCCTCGATAGTCTGCAAAATGCAGTCGAGGGTGTACTGCGTGGAAGGGCGGTTGGCATTTGGAGATTTATTATATACATTGAAACAACACAAAACACACGTCATAATCCATTGATTGAGTTGGTGTTTTAAGTCCACTCTATGCACAGTAAGGCTAATCGGGACTGGACCTACAGTTTAAAGTGGGATCCGAAACACAGGGTACGGAACCCGGGACCCCTTAATCCATAATTTCTCATTACTTTCGTAATAACGTTATGAGCACGATATTGTAAAAAATTTAGAACTCTGGCAAGTAAATGGAGAAATATTATTATGAACAGTAAATAAATTCTGAGAATTATTTAGGTCTGTATTTATGAGACAGTTTGTTTTGTTAAACGCGCAGACTTTATTTCTAAAATATAATAATAATAATGAGAGGGAAAGTATTGAGTAAGCTCGAGCCCTCCAGCCCCATATAAGTTGGCACCACTGCTCAGAGGTGTGGCGGATTTAAATGCAACCAATATCCATTTACAGCTGCATTCCCGTGCATTAGCGACAAATGTATTTTCTGAAGTTAAATTTAAACCCCCGTTAACCGATTGCGCTCAAATTCAAGAAAACAGACCAGTACTCAAAGGTTTCTGTTATCTCGTCCGACCACTCGTCCTAATCCATACAATAAATTTCGAAGTTTTTGCTGCCACATTGCAATGCATGGAACGGTCTGAATCCGCTACGAGAGACAACCTTGAGTTCCTGAAATCTGGTCTAGACAAGAGTAAAATAGTGACGATATGTTTGTGTAATGATTTATTGATTTAGTTTAGTATTTCACTTGGCTTCTCTGCCACTTTTGGCTAATCGTGAAGATGAAGATGAATGGTGATAAAGATGAAACGACAATAACAAACACATTTATTTATTTATTCGTTTGCTTCCTACAGACAGAATCTCCAATTACAGGAAAGCTTACATAAATTCAAATAATAAACATATAAGAGTGTAGATTACATATAAACACATACACACACATACACACACATTTATACGCACAAGATAATAAGTGAAGTACTACAGGACATATATCAAACTATATACACATATATTCATAGTTCAGAACATAGCCTTTATATAGTATTGAACGGCAAAAAATAATAAAAAAAATGAATAAAAAAATAGCATAGATGGTAAAATACTTTCAGAATAATGGAAAATAATGCACAGTAGAATGGATTCACATATGTGTATCTAGTCTTTTTAAAAATTTGGTTTTAATGTTTTTTATACAAGGAAAGTGGCCCACATATAAGGACAGCACAGAAGTCCCATAGAGGATTACTGGGTCCAGAATCTCGCTTGTCTGCAAAATGCAGTCCAGGGTGTGCTACGTGGAAATAAGGTTGGCGTTTGGGTGCCTTGACAAAGGGTCACCCCATACCCCGATATGTTTGTGTAAGTAATTGACTTTTTGATTTTGTACGTCGATTTTTTTTCACGTTTGACTAATCGCGACGATGAGGATAAGTTGTGATTAGATGAACGAACACTCACAAAGAACACCCATGCCGGGATTCGAACCCGAAAACTTCCGTGGCGAGAACCAAAGTCGACCAATTAACGCGCTCGAACACCGAGCCGGCCCCTGTCGCTTTGTAAAAAGAGGACCCGGGTTCGATACCCGGTGGATGTATATGGAGCTTCGAATCCCACGTCAGGAGCGATATTGGAGAAAATGGCTTACATCGAAGACATCCCGTGTGTAGTTGAATTCTTGCAAGACACGTTGCAGCGTATCATCAATCATTTCGATGATTTGTGTGACATACACTTACACATCAAACATTGTCTATACTGCTAACCTTCTCACTTTGTAATCAAGGTGTCCCGGGTTCGATACAAGGTGGAGGCACATTGTATAGTGGCTCGGATTTCACTTCAAAATGTACGTCCAGTCCCGATCTGTGCATAAAGAGGAATTTAATCAACAATTCAAATAAAACATGGTCTGTGGTAAGGGGGATTTTCTTGGCCTGATTGAACCTCAGAGCCGCTTCACTGTTTCCTCTATACTTGCAAAACGTCGTGAGAGTCTTTTTAGGGACGTGGATGTTGGGCCCCACACATTCACGATCTCGGATATTTGCGATGATGATGTGGTCAGCATCACACTCCGGCTGCCTTTACCCACAGGTACACAATTATTAGAGGCTGAGTGAGTTTCAGAGCCGTTCCATGCAGGGGTATTACTGCAAAAATTCTCTCTACTCCGAGAATCGCACCAAGGTCTCCCGCCTGGAACTCAGACCGACTAGATCAGCGTGGGTACCGATATTCGTGGTGGAGTGGTTAGCACATCACGTCGGAGGTCCCGTGTTCGAAATCCAAGCTAGACATGGGTGGTCTTCTTCAGTGTCTCTTCATCAATTTCATAATAGCATCACTTCGTAAAGTCGTAGATTGATTGATTTGGTGTTTTAAGTCCACTTTATGTACAGTAAGGCTAATCGAGACTGGGCCTACAGTTTAAAGTGGGATCCAAACCACTATGTGCCTCCACCGGGTATCGAACCCGGGACCCCTTGATTACAAGGTGACAACGCTATCACTGCGCCATCGGGGAGGCCTTAAAGTCGCAGAAAAGCGACATAAAATCAACCAATGAACCACCGAGGATGTCGCTGCTACTAAAATAGTAAATGACCCGTGGCGCAACCGCCTCTGAGGGCCAGGGCCTACCTGGCGACTGCCAGCCTCAATCCAACTACTTGTATTACAAAAAATACAAATCATCATCTTTTCAGGATCAGGAATCATATAAACAACTACTCAGAGAATTCAATGTTACACCTTTGTACAATAGGAGAGTGGTATCACATCAATTATTCTTATATAAGTTAGTCAACAGGCTAGTCGACAGTCCGAGTCTCCTCCAAACATTAAACTTTAATGTTAAGGACATGTTACGGTTCAGGCAGCCTTTTTATTACAGCAAATCCCACTCAACAGTGCACCAGAATTCGCCCATTCTAAGATTATGTATTAAACACAATGAAATAATCAGAAAAGGTGGAGACTTGGATTTCGCTATGCCATTCAAGCAATTCCTGTCTGTCTTTCGAAAAACGTCATGAACAAATCAAACAATTATAGATGTCTTCTGTGTAGATGGGCATGTTTGTAAATATAATTATGCCCGTATGTGTGTATATTTGTTTATATGTGAGTATATACATGTGTATAATTATCAATGTCTGCATATAGATATGAATCTTGTTACATTTCTGTAATTTTTAGATTTGTGTTTTCTATAAAGTTTGTGCTAGTATTCCTTAATCAATTATTATTGTAGCTTTGCTCTCTTCTTTTCTTTTGTATTGTTGAAATTGTAATTTTTTAATTGTTTATAATATATGTAAGCCTATTTTAATTGGAGCTACTCCTTCGTAGCTCCCCAATTTCCTCACGATGGTGGGTGGATGGCCACCGGTCCCATACATTTGCCGAAGTCTCAGGAGGAAAATTGTTAGCTTCCCTCAGCAGACTCGAACCTGCTTGCGTCCCGTAGCCGGACGCCTAGACCGTACGGCCATGGTGTGGGACTGCTGCTACTACTAATAATACTACCGCTTTTAATATTAAAAACTTTCTATATAGTTTAAATAATATATTAGATATAATATACAAATAAAACATATCCAATTCTAGAGTGATCTATTTATAATTTCAAGTACAATTTATAGCTTTTATCTCATATATCTATAATTAAATTTTTTATATATATAAATGAACTTTTGCTTTGTATTGATTGTTGTTACTGTTTCTTATTTAAATAGTGGTATTTGTATAATTTCTTTCTTATTCTCAAGGTTTTATAGTTTGTTACTTGTTTATTTTTTGTTTCTTCTGTCCTTTAGTTTTCTCCTCTGTTCAAAATTTGTAATATATATATGTATTTTTTGTATTTGTGTAACTTTTGTATTTGTATAACTTTTTGTATTCGTATTTATCTAAGGTTTTGTGTAATAATTACTATGTGTTTGTATCATGTATTATGATTTATGTAAATTATATTGTGTATAGCAAATTGTAATGCCTATTGTAATTGGAGCATTCGCTCTGTTATAGGCGACTGGTTAATAAATAAATAAATAATAATACAAAGCGTAAATTATCTGCCTGTATATTTCCAAGGCTGAACTGGAGGATAAAGTTGCGAGAATTATGGGCAGGGAATAAAAACACCACTGACAGGATGATGTAGACAATTTAACCATGGAGAAGTTGCTCCGGGCAAACGACGGTGTCGGCGACATTTGTTGCTTGTACCGTGCTTTCCTACCACTTACGCCCATCACGAATGCATGAGCTCACTCTGCCTGAGCGAATCGAAGCAGGGAACGGGAGGGAGAGAGGAGGGGTGGGGAGGGATGGGGGGGAGATTTATTATTCAAGGTGAAACACGGGAAACGCCGCTATGGCATTTATTATGCAGCGAGAGCATGTATCCCACGGCAACATGTCCGTGCGCTCGGGGGACGCTGGCCGGACACGGCAATGTAAACAACATCCGGACGACAGGTATACGCGGACGACATTGATCAGCCGACAACTGCCAGACAATGTTTGGGCCTCTGCATATTAACCAAAGCACCGAAGCTATTACCTGGCATTTGCACTGGTATTGCTTTATTGGATCACGTGACCGACCTGAATTTTTCTCCGCCGGATCGGTGATTGGATTTCGGGTAACCCCCCTGCCCGGTTCGTGTAGTAAATGTGTGCCCCTCTGGCGTCATAACATTGACTCGTCGAACTCGAACGCCTGGTTTATATGCAACCCAACGAAGTTTCCCGTTAAGCGGGTTGCATGATTGCAAGGATTCGAGAGGAACAGCGGAATTGGATAACACTGGGTTCTTGTTAGAATAAATGTGAACGCATGATCATCTCTATCTTTCTCTCTCTTTCACCATAGTAAACACAGAAGTCCTGAACAGATATACACGCGTAAACGTATGTATGTATGTTGCCAGACTTCAATAATAAGACAATACATTTTTCAAACCATTTGAGCATCATTTTAATGAGTACAATATTTAATCATACTGATTGGTTAAAGTAAAGTGCTCCCTTGTGCTTTGCACCACGGCATGAAGACGTAAAGGGGGTGTGGAGTTAGGGCACCACACATTGTTGATCACGGCCGAAGGTGGGGGTGATGTGATCAGCACCACGCCCCTGGGGCGAGCGGCCCCCGTGGCGGAGTGGTTAGCACATCGCGCTACGACTTCAGATGTCCTGGGTTCGAATCCCGGCCTGGGCATGGATGTTTGTGAATGTTCATTCATCAATTTCATCATATCATCACTCATCCCCATCTTCAATCAATCAACCACACCCCTGGCCGCCTTTCCCCCCAGAGTTTCCTCCAGGTACCCACTTTATACGACGGTGGGTGGGCGCCGGAGCCGCTTGAAGTGGTGGAAAAATCCTGGTTCTCCTCAGCCGAGGATCGAACTCCGATCTCTCTCATTGTAGTCAGACGCGCTATCGACTGAGCTACCGCGGCTCTCAAATAGATTGATTTGGTGTATTTTACTTCCAGTTTTAGCTAATCACGAAGATGAGGATGAGTGATGAAGAACACTCACAAAGAGTACTCATGCCCAGGCTGGGCTTCGAACCAAGAACTCCTGTCTTTGTAGCGCGCTGTGTAAACACTCCGCCACGAAATTCGGCAAATCACAAAATATGCAACGAAATATTACATTATGTACCATACTATTTTCAACTTGAGGAAGAAAAATTCTCCTGTGAAAAAAACTTTTAAAGATTTAAATGCAGACAAAATACATTTAGTTAAATGTTATCATAAAAACGCTAAACATTGGGGCTCTAAATGAGTTCTCCACGTCATGAATTAAAACCATTTCGCTTACCAATAGCGATTCGGCCAAATATGCATACGCACTAGCAAAGACGTCATCAAAGAGGTGCTGTGCAATGAGATTAACTGGTCACAAAGCACTTGGAGAAAATCATTCTTGAAATGTCCCGCGGTTATCTGTATGAATGCATGTACTTGGAAGCGGAGAACTACGATGGAGGCTTAACAACAACAGAAGATATTCTCGAAATGGTATTTTAAGTACGCCACTGGAGAGTCTACTGGAGGGGGGGAGATGTAGAAGATTTTCTGACGACATTACTTAATTATCGTCAATTCGTGTAGGCGGTTGACAATACGCTTATGTACACTGAACGGCAAAAGAGACAGTATGTGAATTGTCCACCACCATTTTCATTCGGTCTGTATTACACAATGTGATGGCAATGAATTGAAATAATGACATCAATAAGCAGAGAACAATGCCTGCTTCGAATCAACATAGTTTCATTCCTTAAAACAACACAGAATGAAGAATAAAAAAAAGTAGTGAAAAAGCGGTGGACAATTTTCCTACCATTATCTTTGCTGTTGACTGTACCAGAGATAGAGAGACCAGACAGTAATTCCGGACGAAACGATTTGCTGTAGATGGTCGGCTAGAGTGAAGGAATAGAGAGGGGTGAACGGAAAGAGACGGGAGAGGAGAGAATACAGCCAGAGAGAGACGAAGAAATAGAGTTAGTGAGAGAGGAAGGCACTATGAAAGAGATAAAAAAAGAGAAAGGGGAGACATACAGAGAAACCTAGTAAAATGTAGACACGCCGACAGAAAGATAGTGATGGAGAGAAGAGGCAGAGAGAAATAGAACGAAGAAGAAAAGACACGTACACCATGTGTACACACATACACAGACAGGTGAATATATAAAATGAGAAATACAGGATCAGTGACAGAGGCAGGGGAATTGCCACTAGGCTATCCTAGGCAGAAGGGGAAAAGACCATCGACTTTCAAGAATTTTTAAATTTTACGCTTGGCTGAAGCAAAAGTATGAGTGAATTCGGCTGGTAGACTATTATAAAACTTATTCCTGAAGAACATTGGCAGTGCTTTCCCAAATCCTAACATGGGTCTGATAATCTGTTTCGACACACAGAGAGAAAGAGAGAGAGAGAGACAGAGAGAGAGAGAGGGGGGTAGAGGGAGAGATAGAGATAGAGGGAGAGAAAAAGAGAGAGGGAGAGAGAGAGAAAGAGATTGAGAGGGAGAGAGAGAGGGAGAGATAGAGAGAGAGGGAGAGAGAGGAAGAGTTAGAGAGGGAGAGATAGAGAGAGAGGGAGAGAGAGAAAGAGATAGAGAGGGAGAGGGAGAGGGAGAGAGGAAGAGAGAGAGGAAGAGAGAGGGATGGATAGAGAGAGAGGGAGAGAGGGGGAGAGAGAGAGGTAGAGGTAGAGGGAGAGAGGGAGAGGGAGAGAGAATGAGAGAGAGAGGGAGAGAGATAGAGAGGGAGAGGGAGAGAGAGGGAGAGAGAGGGAGGGAGAGAGAGAGGTAGAGGTAGAGGGAGAGGGAGAGAGAGAGGGAGAAAAAGAGGTAGAGGGAGAGATAGAGGGAGAGAGAAAGAGAGAGGGAGAGAGAGAAAGAGATAGAGAGGGAGAGATAAGAGAGAGAGGGAGAGAAAGAGAGAGAGAAAGAGATAGAGAGGGAGAGAGAGAGGGAGAGGGAGAGAAAGAGAGAGAGAGAAAGAGAGAGAGACGGAGAAGACGGAAAAATCACCAATTTGGTTAAACTTCGCGAAACAATTCCCCTGACCAAAGTTGTAACCTCCGAGGGAGCTAGAACGTCCCATTTCACGTTCGGTCGAAGGACAATAAACGTTCCACGCTCTCTGGTGGAGGAAGTTGACACTATCTGCGGGAGAAGAGAGTTTTTCACTTTGAAGGGCACACCCGAGGAACCCACTACAGGAGCCCATAAAATTCCCTCGGCAAATTACCCCCCGAAGCGATTCGGGACCTCTGCCGCGGGTAATCTCGCGAGAAATTGCTCAGACTTAAAAAAGAGGTTTCCCAAATGTTTTTTTCCGGAGAAGCGATTTGATGCACGCTTGCATTGGAGAGAGGTTACAAAAACTAAATATTAATTAAAATTTCATGATGATCTCCAGTCCTCATGCAGTAGCTTGTTTTATTACAGATTCTTCCCCTACGCGAGAAGGTTTTACGCTAAAAAAAATTAGTATAATATGGGTCTACTTATTTTTAAATTGTACACTCACCGGCAATAAAAATCGGACACATAGATACTGAAATACTCGCTTCCCTGTAAAGCGAGACGTTATCCGTATTGCATAACAGTACAGGATAAGTGGATTTTAATAGAAAATTTTCAATGGCAACTTCTACCACCGCCGTGGAGTTAGGCAACACACATAACACATTGCAAGAAGCTAGTATTTCAAGATATGGGTGTCAAATTTTTTTGGCGTCGACTGTATTTGTGTGTGTGTTATTTGATATACAGTAAAACCTCGTTAATGCGGTCTACTGGGGGATAAGTTGACCGGTTTAACGAAAGTCCGGGAGGACTGAAGATAAACAAAGAATAGAAGTAGGTGTTAGAAAGAGTGGAAAGGACAAGAGCGAAGGAGGAGAAAGGAAGAGGAATGAAGAAAGAAAGGATAAGGAAAACGAGCGTGAGATATGGAGTCCAACCACTTTCCAGATGAAAGGAAATGTTTAGCTAAATCGCCTGTCAGGTGAAAGTACAGTTAAGAAGGGAAGGCCATCTGCTGGAATGTTCCAGAAAAAGCAACTTTCTAATAATCTTGTGTTTGGAGGGGAGTAATGTTTGTGTAGATGTATCATCCTGTTTTGTACCTTGTTTCATTTGTACTTGGTGCAGAGTCTGAAGAAGACCTTGCTAGAAGGTTGAAACGTAACGTTTTGTTTATGTTTTATAATAAAATAAATTTCTGCTTTGGTGAGCATATTGAGTTTTTCATTAAAACTCAGTTTATTATGGTGTATTTAAAGGGCATAGGTTTCTACGGCCACGGATTATAGTGACCAGAGTTTTACGAGAATATGCAGAGGGTATTCCTGTGTCTGCGGGAAACAGGATTTCATCAGTGGTTGACTGCCTTTCCTTTGAGAAGTTCTCACATGGACGTTGGATGTAGGTATTCTTAGCTGTTACGGAGCAATATGACGAATGCGATTGTTGACTTTAAGCCACATTTAAAACCTTGCATTTTGCTTTTTTATTTTTGCCTTTTGCCTGTCCGGATTAAGCGAAGTCCGGCTTATCGGGGTCGGGATTAACGAGGTTTTACTGTATATATGTTAGTTACTATATTTCCTTCTTCACGACAGTTAGAGAAAAGTTGAGAAACACAAATACTATTTATACAGCTAAAATCTCGTGTGATTTTGTTGAGAGCCAATTTGAATATTTATTAGGGTGGATGGGAAAACAAAAAAATTGGAATTTTACTTGTAATAGCAAAATTATGTTGACTTTTTCCTTAAAATATTTACATCAAAATTTCACGTAAATATGTAAATTAAAAGACTCGGCACAACACGGCTTGATTTGTTTCGGGTATGGTGCCCCGCAATGCAACTAAAATCATGGATGTGAAACAAAAACGGTCCATATAGACCACTTTACTACTCTCAGAACTAAAATCTCCTTATCTAGGTTAAAAGCTGAGGCTGTAAAGGAACATTCAGCACAAAAGGATAAACACAGGACAACACGACTCCACAGAGGAATATACTGGCCTTGGGTTTTGGGACCGTTTCACCCATATTTTAATGTTACCAGTTCTCACGACTATGTAACTCTATGTGGTATCGAATCCGGGACACCTTCATTATAAGGAGACGACGTTACCATCACGCTATCGGGAAGGTCAAATAGACGAAATTCAAATCTCTCTCTCTATCTCTCTCTCTCACACACACACACGCACACATATACAGAGAGAGAGAGAGAGAGACAGAGAAACAGACAGAGAGAGAAAGATAGAGAGACAGACAAACATACAGAGATAGAGAGACAGAGAGACAGACAAACAGACAGAGAGAGAGACAGACAGAGTGACAGACAGAGAGAGACAGACAGACAGAGTGACAGACAGAGAGAGAGAGACAGAGAGAGACAGAGACAGACAAACAGACAGAGAGATAAAGATAGAGAGACAGACAAACAGACAGAAAAACAGACAGAGAGAGAAAGAGAGAGAGAGAGAGACAGACAAACAGAGAGAGACAGACAGACAAACAGACAGACAGAGAAAGAGAGAGGGAGACAAACAGACAGAGAGAGAAAGAGATAGATAGACAGATAAACAGACAGAGAGAAAGAGAGAGAGAGAGACAGACAAACAGACAGACAAAGAAAGAGAGAGAGAGACAGACAAACAGACAGAGAGAGAAAGAGAGAGAGAGAGAGAAAGATAGAGAGAGAGAGAGAAAGAGACAGACAAACAGACAGAGAGAGAGACAGACAGACAAACAGACAGAGAGAGAAAGAGAGAGAGAAACAAACAGAGAGAGAAAGAGAGAGATATTAACAAGTAAACAAGGAAAATTAGTTCTACTTGTGGCCCTCTTTCCCTTGATCCACTATATATTTTACCTGAACCCACTTCTACTGACCTTAGTGACAGAGTCGTTAGCACAGCGGGCTACTATACCAAGGGACCCGTGTTCGAATCCCAACATGGATGTTTTTCGTGAGTGTCCCTTCATCAATTTAATCATATATCACCACCCATCATCAGCTTACCGATTAGCCTAAAAGTGGCTGTAAACAGCAGTAAAATTAACCAAATCATTCAATCAAACCCACTTCTGCTGGCTACTGTACCATCTCTTAACAACCGTCCATTTCAACAACGCATTTTCCATTTCAGACGCCGATAAAATTTTACCGACCCGGATACAGAATATTCATACTGGGACGAACCGGAGCCACGACTTCGGGGTATAAAAGCGAGGGCGCAAGGTGGTCAGAAAATTCAATACGTTTGGAAATACGCACTCTGGAAGAAATTTAATTTGGCGCTTATTGCTCCCCGGACGGGAGCACGCGTGAGGACTTAATGGCGCGATGATGAACCTTGACCTTTAGAGCGAGAGGAGATGGGCAACACTGCTCCGCCAGGGACGCGAATTTATTCTGTTATCTGGACGGACCGTGTCAACAATTTACGCGAATTGCATCCCGGTAATTTCCCTGAATTTTTCCCCAAGGTGATGAAGACCGCATGTTTTCATCACGAGGATGCTGCTTCAGGAAGAGAAGATTCGCAGAGAAAGACAAGAGAGAGAAAGAGGGGAAAGAATAGGAAAGATATTTGCCAATTGAATTTTTCAACGTTCTTCTAGGAGCCGACATTAAACTCCAATTATTCTGAAATACGAGGGACGTCTCGGAAGTTTTGTACACTGCGCACGCGCAGCATGTAGGATGATGCAATCGCTCCGACTGTCGCGTCATCTATGAACCAGACTTGACACGCAGCTACTGACTTCTGATTGGCCCGGGGACTACCAGTAATCGGACTTCTCGGAGGGGCGTTTGATAAG
Source organism: Lepisma saccharinum (assembly GCF_977018435.1). Classification (NCBI taxonomy): domain Eukaryota; kingdom Metazoa; phylum Arthropoda; class Insecta; order Zygentoma; family Lepismatidae; genus Lepisma; species Lepisma saccharinum. Next base: position 2,446,273 of record NC_139249.1, read on the forward strand.
ATCGTTCTGGCAAGAGAAGGGAGAAATAATATAGCGGCAATATTTTCAACACGATTGATTTCTCCGCGAGTTCAAGTATTGCTAATGTTCAAGTTATATGCAGGGATCAATTCTGAACCGTTAACTTTGTATAATGGGATACCCCACTTTAATTGGCAAGATCTTACTTGGTTCTTATTCATGTTTTGCAACCGTTACATTTTAATTGCATTTCCATGATTCTTACACCTCGGTATCAGACTCCTCTTCTTAAAATGCACTGCAAAGAAAATTACACATGCATGTAGCATTTAATTTTCTAGTGAAGTGTAACTTTTCCAACAGTTTCTCATGTAGATGGTTTAATTGTCACTAAAATGTATAATTATTTTAACGTTATAACTTTCAGGGGACACTCCCGACATCTGGTGTGGTAAAATTGCACTACAAAGGCATTGATCGTAGCCTTAAAAGTACATTTTTTGTTCCCTTTGCAGGAACGTGACATCAGTCAAATGACTTTTCGCGCCCTCAGTGAAAGAGCCTGGGGACTCGAAATTGCGTACAGTTAGCTAATTAGGAATTAATTTTATAATTAAGGTTTCTTATTATGTCAAATTGTTACAACGTCGTCTTTGGACATATGAGACACTTAACAGTCGCCCACCCTGCTGCCACCAAAATAACCTGGATGAGAATATTTTGAAATTTTATATGGCAAAGCATACACACACACACACACACACACACACACACACTAATATATATATAACACTTTCTTATCCTACCATTGAGGCATAAACACTCATATTTTACCTTCAATTATTATTATTATTATTATTATTTTACAAATCATAAAATTGAAATTCAATTGAAAAATACCTAGGAGTTGTCAAGTTCAGATTTGAGGCCACTCTTTAAATATATAGAAACTGGATTCGCCTTGCTTCCTCTACATAAACCTCTATCACTTTTTGATGAACAGTTCGTTGTATTCTTGTACATTTTCACGATCCACAAATATAAAACAGAAACCTCTTTCATGGCATGTTTCCACTGCAATTTCACCATGCGAAGTTATTCCAAATATCTCTGGGAGGGGCATGTGCCACCTGCCCTCTCTACGGGCTCCCTTGACTCGATATAACTTAATGCCGTTATGGCTTAGATGACCATAGATGATGATGCAATATGTACAGTTAACTACTTGACGCACACTCATCTCCTTCAGCACGATAATGCACAGCCACATTCACTTTTGAGGAACGAGGTGACGCAACACGGCAAAACTTTAGAGTTTAAATGACAAATTGGCACGGCAGGAGAAGGACAAGGATAAGCCTGAGACAGAACATTCCCGCTACCGTCGACATGAACGCCATCTAGCTGCTCCTCTGCCGAAACAAGCAACGGCCGCAAATGTTCTCTAGAACCTTCCAGCAAGGGACGTTAATAGCGCCAGGAGAAAAACCTGGGAAAAGTTACTCCGGAGAATGACGTCGTTGGATGTTGATCCATCTCCCTCCCACGAACACGTTTCCTCCATCCAACCCGACAAGTGGGCTCATCTTCCATTAGCCTAATAGGATTCTTAATCGTCTCTTCTTGTGCATGCGTGCGTGCGTGTGTGTGTGTGTGTGTGAGAGAGAGAGAGAGAGAGAGAGAGTGTGTGTGTGTGTGTGTAGCCGTAATGACTTGCTGAGCAAGCAGGCGGTGTTTGCTCGCCGAAAGAATGGATACAGGCTCTGGCAGCAGTCTCAGTATTGCCGCCCGTTATATCTTCGCGGGAGATTGAGTTATAGCCACGACGTCAGAGAAAACACGTCACCGCATGAACTGTTAACTGGATGAAAGCATCGATATGCTCCCATGTATGTAATTGGTTTCCTCCACGTGTATCGCAAAGTGGAAAAGTTTTTTTAAAAATTCTCCACCAGATGGCACCAATCGCGAAATATGGAGTGGCTGCACTAATATAGAATTATGTCAAATTCATCACAGGAAAGACGCCTGTTAAAAATACCTATTTTTTTCAGGTTTTGCAGAAAAAGTATGAATTTTTCTTTGAGTAGAAAATAATTCATGGTGCCACAAGGAGAGCGCTGTTCAAATTATCAAAATAGGAAATAAATCTTGGTGGCACAACAAAGACTCTGATCAAATTCCCTCACTAGGAAATAATTCGTGGTGGCACAAGAAAAGCTCTGATCAAATTCCCTCACTAAGAAATAATTCGTGGTGGCATAAGAAAAGCTCTGATCAAATTCCCTCACTAGGAATTAATTCGTGGTAGGACAAGTAAAGCTCTGATCAAATTCCCTTACTTACTCAGATTTTTCGAAGCAAATGTTGAGTTCTCCATAAAATATAACTCAGGCGTATCAAAGCCCCGTTCACATTCCTTAACTCTTCCAAGTTTTTCTGAAGCGAAATTGGACTTTCCCCTGAGAAATAAAGAATTCATGTTGCCACAAGGAAGGTTTTGATCAAATTCCCTCACTAGTCGTCGTTTTCATAATTTAATGAGTATTTTACCCAGAAGAAAAATCAGGATGGAAAACTCATGATCAAATTCCATACCAGGCTTTTTCTGTATTAAATACGAATTTCTTCTTCACTAGCAAGAATTTATGAAAGTTAGCACATTTGATCAAATTACAATGTCTCTCTATGTAAAAAATAATGCCGATTATTGAAAGGAAAGCCCTGTTCAAATTCTCCGATTTACCATGTTTTTCCGATTTGAGTGTGGATTTTCCTGCATTGAAATGGGCCTCCCCGATGGCGCAGTGGTAGCGTCGTCGCCTTGTAATCAAGAGGTCCCGGGTTCGATACCCGGTGGAGGCACAAGTGGTTCGGATCCCACTTTAAACTGTAGGTCCAGTCCCGATTAGCCTTACTGTGCATAAAGTGGACTTAAAAACAACAAATCAATCCTGCATTGAAGCGAATTCTGAATGACATGGAAAGCTCTGATCAAATTCTCTAATTTTTCCATGATTTTTTCCCTAACTGCAAAATATTCTGAGTGGCACAATGAAAGCCCTGATCAAATTCCCTGATTTCTCAATGTTTCTTCCGAACTAAATGTTTCTTCACCTCATTTCAAATAATTCTGAGTGGCACACTGGAAGCCCTGATCAAATTTCCTGATTTTTCAATGTTTCTTCAGACCTGAATGCATATATTTCCCCTTATTTCTAATAATTCTGAGTAGCACAATGAAAGCCCTGATCTAATTCACTGATCTTGCATTTTCCTAACCGAATGTGGATTAAGTGTTGCTACCGGAAAGTAGAAATAAAAGTCCTCGACTACATGCTTTTCTGCGTTATTTAAACACCTCCATGTTACTGTCGTATTCGAAGTTTACCTGAATGTATTAACTCATCTGAGATATGTGTTAGTTAGCACCGTGTGCTGACATCTAGTGAGAATTCATGCGAGAACGCTCTTTTCGAAATAAAATTATCAAATTGGACGAAATAAGGCTTCGAATTGAAACTTGTTGGTAATTACAAAGAGATAGCTATGCAAGGGACCCATATCAGTTGGAGCATACCATGACAGCTTATTTTTGTTTCCTACCATACAATTTTCATGATTTACCAACATTGTATTTTCCTCACTTAATCGCCAATATTACTTCATGGAATGACAATTCCAAGTAAAGCAAATTATAGCGTATCGAAGACCGCTCATTTGTTTTCCTACCGTGGCATTAGTGTCAAATTAATTAACATGACACCCCATTACGAATATCCTAGACATGTTAAGCTCTGCTGTCAATTATTGACATTAAACGACCTATTACGCGCTCTCCTGGGGTAACAATGACCGCGTGACCGTTGCCTGGCAACGCAATGTAAAGATTATCGGGTGTGGTGACATACGCAGCGGGTACAATTTCATGATATGTGTGACTGCATCTTTTGAGAATTGGAAATTGAGGTTCTTGGTCTCCGGTAGCGGTATGTAGTCGCCTTGCAATCAAGGGGTCCCTGATTCGATACCCGGTTATAACGATAAAGTTCACTTTGAGTGATGTTTCCTTTAGTTCCGTAACAAAGCTTAAGCCTGTACATTTTCAAGAAGCTTCAACCTGACCAAGGGTCGTTCACTTATCCTACCAGCCAGTTGCTCCTTTTAGGTATGTCAAATATGCAAAGTCAAGTGTAAACAGACTTCCTGGAGTTCTGGTGTGGCAAACAGCTTACAGGTAAACAGGCAGTAATTCTGCCAAGGAAATATCAGCCTTCAGGTACCCTTCGTTTTGGATTCGATCAATACACTTCACGTTAGACAGGTAAGTAACCTAACATTTGTTTTAATCTGTGTTACCTGGGCGCATCATTACGAAGCCACTATGGCCGCCCAGGTCTCCCGATCTCACTCCGCCGGACTTTTTCTTTGGGGATTTCTTAAGTCTGCGTAACGCATCCACACACTTTGGATGAACTGAAGACGAATATTCAACGTACTGTGGACAACATTTCATGTATACACTCCAGAGGGTCTTAAGGAACATGATCAAAAGGGTGCACATGCGTGAGGAACTGAATGGTGGCCATTTCCAACATCTTTTAGAGTCCCTCCATGGGTTGCGTGGCTTTTTGGTCAGTCTGTATATCAGGGGTGGTTGATTCGATCCCTCATACCTAAGGGTATGATACGGTTCTCTCGCTGAGGCGTGAACTGATTTCAGGTTTTATTATACGCTTCAAATTGCGTAGGGAAACATTTAGAATTAACTCCTCTTATTTTTATTATAAAGCTAATTCAAAAGAGAAATAACTTTTCTTACTTTAATTATAATTCTAAACCAATTAACAAATTAAAAACATCCCAAGCCTCTGATTCGCCTCGATTTTCAAGGAAAATTCAATACAAAGGGTACAAGCAGTACCTTAGATCATCATAGTGATGCAACAAGAGAAAATGTCCTTACTTTTGAAATATGCACATGTAGAAATGAAAATTCAATGC